>NC_137625.1:25634038-25646538 GCF_963280865.1 Gymnoscopelus braueri
AACAAGCAGGTAATAAAGTTACTGCTCTCTGTCTGGTAAAGTCTCTTGCTGGCCAATAACGACCCAGAACTGTTTTTTCTGAGCTCTCCCATCAATGTCTGAGATTCCAAGTATTATGAACCTAATCTGTCACTGTGGATTTCACGTTTTGACGTATTTCACTGTTGATCTGCAAGCTTAATTAATGACAAACACATGTAACCTCCCTCTTATTTGGAAAACCAAGTAGACTGATAGAAGACAGACTGGGGTTATCAGGCCTGCGTTGCCCTGTCTGTATTTATTTTTATAGATACATTTGATTTTCTCTTTTGACATTTTTCTTTTTTCTGTCATTTCTCTCCTTGCCCCCCCTCCTCTCTACCCCCCCCCCCCCCCCCCCCCCCCCCCCCACACACACACACACACACACACACACAATTTTCCTTTTTGAAAAACAAAATGAGGGAGCTTTCACAAAAACAAATTACACCCACTTCTCCAGTGAAAAGGTTTTCACTGGATGTTACTGGATTATATTTGTTCTGTTTATGCATTTATTTACAACTAGCACTGTGCCCTTCAGCAAAGTACTGTACCTGAGCTTCCAATAGTTTCAGTTATTAACTGTATGTGCCACATTTCCCTGAATAAATAACAAAATTCTTCCCATCTGTACCTGCTATTCCAGTGACTACTACATCTGTGCCCGTGGTTACTACAGCTGTACCTGCTATTCCAGGGACTACTACAGCTGTACCTGTCACTACGTCCCCTCCACAGCCTGCATCAGTGGATAATACTGACTGTAAGTTGACCTGTTTACTTATATGTCATGACAGTCATCAGTTAGTCATGAGTTGATATACACACACAAATGTTTTATACGTTTCAATGTACAGACATTTTTTTTTAAATTATATTGACCACGATGCTGATGAAATTAGTTACGAGTGAACATCTCAGTAACTGTACTTTTGTGCGGCGGGCGGGCGTGCGTGTGTGTGTGTGTGTGTGTGTGTGTGTGTGTGTGTGTGTGTGCGTGTGTGTGTGTGTGTGTGTGTGTGTGTGTGTGTGTGTGTGTGTGTGTGTGTGTGTGTCAGTGTTTCAGATGTTGTGTACAGTGAAGCTGGCGTCTCTGGTCTACTCTCTGATGGTGATGAAGTTCTTCATGTTCAGCTGTGGACTGTTGCTGCTCCACAGACCTTCATCACCCTAGACCCCTTATCATCACTATGCTGCTTGTGCTTGCTATGGTTACAATGGTTTCAATGGCGTCAGTTCTTCATGTAAACATAGCTATATTGTAATGCTTTCTATCATTTACACTTACACAGCAGAAAATGTGTAATTCTATTATAATCTAATTGAGTAAAAGGGTATAAGACAGTGAAACTAGAACAGCATTCAGTAGAGCGCTCTCCTCTGTCCATTGTTGCAGTATCATGTACAATGCCACACCCCCTTTTGGGTAAAGGTTCAGTTTCATATTTTACTACGTTAAAAAAACAGGACATGGGCAAGAGTTTTTTTTCTGTTTAAAGGTCAAAAATATGTAACATTATTCATCTCCAGTTAAAAGACAATCTCTTAAATTTAACTTTTAATAACATTTTATCTAAGAAAAAATAATAGCTTTGAATTATCATTTGATATAGTAATGCTATATCAGATTGCATTGTATTGAACAATTATGGTTTAGTTTTCATTTTGTATTTGCAGGTCCTTTTTGTGTTAACACTGTATTGTGGCACTTTGAGCTGCTTCTTACATATGAAAAGTGCTCCAAAGCTTACTATATTATTATTCAACAATGAATTACATATATTTGATAATATCAAATATTTGATCATAAATTTGCTTTTCAATTTGTATATTTATATATCGGTTGTATTTTATGTTGATATAAATAAATAAATTAAGTAATTAATTATTTTTACATTGTGTTAGGGTGACCATAATTCTTCACAATATATTTGACATTTTACAATAAAAATGCTTCAGAAGGAATTTAACTGATGTGTTTTTTGTTTTGTCTTTTCACTACTTTTCATATAATCACATAATTAAACATCAACCTGTTTACAATCATTACCAAACAACACCATCACAAATCAGAGTTTAAATATTCACATGAATAAATTCAAAATATCTCTTTATGTTGTTTGATCTCCCAAAAACAAAACTCTTCATCAACTGCCTTATATTTTGTAATGAAGAAACAAAACAAACAAACAAACAAACAGTCAGTTCCAATCTATTCCTTGTATACGTTTGTCAGCTAATTGTCTAAAGTGTAAATGTTTATAGGAATCAGGAATTTTAAAGCAAGAAATGGGCTTGCCCCGCCTTTCCTCACAGACCTTATTGAGGATTACATTCCACCCAGACCCCTAAGGTCGGCCGACCAGCTGCTACTGGTTGAGCTCACGACTAAGAAAAAGACTAGAGGTGATCGAGCCTTTGCTGCAGCCGCCCGAGACTCAGGAATAGCCTTCCATTTAATATTAGAGCCTCTCAGTCCATAGACATTTTTAATCATTATTGAAGACATATTTATTGTCTCTGGCTATTGAGCACAGCTAATCTGATACTCCATGACCACTGACTCTACCTCACTATATTCTGCTGTGCATTTTTTAAATTGTTTTTCAATTGCTGCATGTATTTGTTTTATATCCTATTGTGACATTGTTGTTTTCTACTGCTGTGTTGTATAGCACTTTGGTTGGCTTCGGTCATTTGAAATGTGCTCTATAAATACAATTTGAGTTGAGGAGTTTCGAGTTGAGTTCCATCAGAGGCCATGTTGTCAAGGAGAAGATAATTCAACCTTTAACCTCCACTAGAGGGCAGCATTATCAAGTAGATGTTGCACATTGATGCACTGTGCTTGATCATAGTGTCATTATTGCTGCTGGCATGAAGAGAACAACTCTCAGACTGTTGAACTGTGAATGTTGATCATCACTTAGTTTCTCTGTTGATTTAAACCTTGTTATAGAGATGGAACATTGGCTGTGGATGACTCTCACAGTTCTTATCTTTGGTATGATATAAACTAAATCATGTTATTTCATATGAATATGGATTACTTTTACAAAGTCATCAAGCTGTATCTCTGATTACTTCCCAAAAACACTTTAATTAATTTAATGTAACTATGTTTGACTTCCAACAAATACGATTTAGATATATTTGGGTGACAGCATAGATGAGAGCTTTTTTTTGTATTTTGTGCCAAAACTTCTCAAACAGTTAGTGCTGATGTAGTTTTACTTATGAAAGGCCAATCACAATGCTGTTGTGACATTGTTATTTCTTGTTTTCCTCAGGATCCTCATGTGGTGATGATGTGACTCCTAACGTGTTGGAGGTGACCTCTACTGAAGGACAAACTGTCACTATGTCCTGCTCCTATCAAACAGACAGGGAAGTCATTTACCTTTACTGGTACCGTCAATATCAGAACCAGGGTCCTCAGTTTCTACTGTATAAAGGAGCCAGATCAATGAGTGATTATCAACACACTCCCGATAAACGTTATCAATCAACAACCTCCAGATCATCAACTGAACTCACCATAACAGACGTAACCCTGGCAGACACAGCTCTGTACTACTGTGCTTTAGATACACAGTGATACAAAGACTAATAGAGACTGTGTTAAAACCTGAACACTCATATCTGTCTATTCTACAAGGAGAAGGGAAGTGGGGATGAAAACACAGATGAACTCTGCTGATTTATTGTTGATCAAAGCCACAGTGTTTCACCTGCTAAAGATCCACTGTTGGGAGGAAACACAAATACACAAGACAATGAGACCTACAGTACTGTACGGAAAAACCTTTTCTTCTCTTCTCCATCAAACTGTGTCTAGAAGTAGTGTTGTTGAACATGTTTCTATAAAGTACATACGCATGTCTTCTTATTAGGGCTATCACAATTAATTTGTTTAATTGCGATTGACTCACTATTACTTTTTTTGTGTGGTGCCAGTCACTACAAGTGACCATCTGAATACCAGTACCGTGCACTCATCAAATAGAGCAGTGGGCCTTTTCAGGCCGTGACCCCCCAAAATAGTCATATTTGAACTGGGGACCCCCACCCTGACAAGCACTTGGAATTGTAGGAGTTGAGGCGTTACATTTAGTTTGACTCGTTTCCATAGATACATATTGTGCATAGCAGATCTACAAGCTTGTTGTAGATTGGCTATTTTCAAATAGCTTTCTTATATCATTTGACAATTTGGCCAATGTTTCACCAGTTCCTATAGTATAGTTTTATAGTTTGTTGATTACTTTTGATGCAGAAATTGACTTTTCTTCCTCTCTTTTTTTAGGTATTAAAAAGGCCATAAAAGTCCTTAAATTGTCACTTCACTGCCATCTGGGGACACCCCAAAAATCATGTTGTGTGACCCACAGGTTGTGAATCACTGAAATAGATGATGACCAACACACGCATGCACGCACGCACGCACACACACACACACACACACACACACACACACACACACACACACACACACACACACACACACACACACACACACACACACACACACACACACACACACACACACACACACACACACACACACACACACACACACACACACACACACACACATATATATATATACAGAATGTCACACTCCACATAAGGTGCAAAAGAATATAATACATTGTACACGAGATTAGACATATTAGATCTGTAAGGAAAAGTAAAGTCCCTCAGTCCATGGCCAGCATGGTGATAGGCAGTGGTCAGGCCTTGTTCAACAGTTTGATGGTAGCCAGGTGGAAGCTGTTCATAATCCTGGTGGTCTTGCCCTTACAGCGATACTACGGTAGGCCTCCTTGTCTGGCCCGGTTGACACACACTCATCAAATAGAGTAGTATTTTTTCTCATTATGGATGTTTTCGTGAAGGTTTACAAGCATAAAGGTTGATACTGCATTGCGTAAGTACTTATTACTAAGTAATGTTAAATTTAGCAGATCATTAAAGCTCTTCATCTACTGCAGCCTGCAGTTTGTATGCTAAGGCAGTAACATTTGAAGGTTTCTAAACAATATCTGTCATTGTTTTGTGTTGTTAATCGATTTACACAATAATAATTAAACATTATTATTATTATATATATTTTTTAAATTTAGAGTCAATTATTTTGTACCCCTTTTTCTCCCCAATTTAGTTGTTATGCCAATGAATTCCTCCCCACACACATTTCTGTGTTGTCACTGCTATTGTATCCTAGTGACTCACCTGCCAGTGAGGAGCCCCCACCAGGAGGACGTAGAGCCTTCATCCTACTCCTCCCGCCCAACACTCCCCTCTGACAGGTGACGCCTCAGCCCGTAGGAGTATGTGCAATGACAGATATCACCCTTCCCGCCCGGCTTCCCTCCCCTGAACACAGGTCAATTGTGTTCGTGTAGGCGCTCGACAAAGCCGGATGCACCACGGTGGATTCGAACCCACAACCTCCGTGGTGGTTAGTGACTTTTACCACTGCGCCACCCGAGGTCTCATAATAATTACAAATACAGTACATTTGCTTAATGCAAGCATAATGTGTCCATTCCCATGTTAATAATAGTAAATCCTTTTTAAGGTACATTTTGAACAGATATCAAACTGAGGAAATAACATGTCAAATCATGTCAAATGATTCAACGTTGTGGTGCTCCCTGTGGTCAGAAGTATCAAATCAAACTTAATTTATAAATCACATTAAAACAACCATTGCTGAACAAGGTGCTGTACAATAAAAAACAAATCACAATGTTTCTTGGCAATGACTTTTATACCGTTGGAACCCTTTAAAATGGTGGCCCATTTGTAAGGACTAAGAGAAATTGCTTTTGGATATGCATTGTTTAGAAGCCCCTGAATATGATGAAATTTGGGGCATATCGGAAGTCATGAGTTCATGATTTTGGATATTTTTGGTCAAATATAGGCCCCTCCACAAACGTTAGAAGCCTCAAACCATTTTGGAGGTCAACGTGCGCACATCCTTCATACGGGTCAACATCCAGAAGGCGGTGGGACCTAATGGGATTCCAGGCTGTGTCCTTAAAGCATGTGCAGACCAACTGGCGGGTGTTTTTGCTGACATCTTCAAACCTCTCCTTCTCCCAGGCTGTGGTCCCTGCAGGTTTAAAAATGTCAACCGTTGTGCCCATCCTCCAAAAGGCCAAAGTGACATGCCTGAATGACTGGAGTCATTCATACACCAGTCGCTCTCACCCCGATAGTCAGCAAATGCTTTGAGAAGCTGATGATGGAATACATCTGCTCGAAGCTACCAGCCTCGCTGGACCTGTGTCAGTTTGCATACCGTCAAAACAGATCTACCATTGACGCTATTGCCATGGCTCTCCACACCGTCCAGGAAAACCGCTCCTCATATCTCCTCTACTTATTTTACCGCGTTCGGTGTATCGATTGCTGTGAAGACAAATATTCTATGATTTTTCAAAGGTGATTGAAAACACTCAAAACTCGCTGACACTGTGGCAATTAGACAATGTTTTTTAATGGCACTGAATGATATATGTCCACCGTATATCATGCACAGTATACATCTGCTGCTATGCTCACGCACCTTTATATCTTATCTCAGGTACTACTGAGCCCTATCTTGGGCGATGCCATTCGCTCAGTTCAGTTTCATTAATCCATTGCGCAGGAAATAAAGAACAGATTACAATAGTATAACATTCTCTATAATCAGTAACATGTGGATGATAATTATCACTGGGTGAAAAGGGCGATATACCTGGATACGTGGGCAAGGCATACACCCACCCAACATAAATGATCGGTGGGAGTTTTTCAATGAATGCGGGAGAGGACTGTTTACCTTCAAATGCCTTTAAGAGAGAGAGAGAGATACTCCTGGTCAAATATTACTCAATTAGAGTACTATTGTACTAACTAGATCTATTTTCGAAGAATGAATGACAGAAAATGTCTCAAATTTTGAATGCTTTTATTAATATACAGTGAACCAAAGTTGCATTGTGACATTCAAGGAAAAGCTAATACACATATTTAAAAAAATGAAATAAGAACACAAACTATTGTACAATTACTAAAAACAATGGGCCTCATTCAGCAACGGTACTTAAGAGGAAATTTCTTCTTAAACCCACTTAAGAAGTTTTTAAGAAGATTTTGGTATTCTCCAATGTTTTCTTAGCTGTGATCTGTTCTTAGGTAAGAACAGAATCTACCCACACTTTCTTAAGAAGATTTTTTTTCTTAGACCCATTTAAGAGGTTTTTAAGAAGATTTTGGTATACTCCAATGTTTTCTTAGCTGTGATCTGTTCTCAGGTAAGAACAGAATCTACACACACTGATGAGCACTCTTAGGCTGGCCTTTGAGTTCTTAAGTGTGACATATTTGTGCAAAAATAATTAATTCTCTAAGTTTCTTCAATTCTACAGTTGTATAATATAGGATTTAAATTACAATAATATTTTTTATCATATCTTTAGAGTAGTGGTTCTCAAAGTGTGGTCTGGGGACCCCCAGGGGTCCTTCAGGGAGTTTCAGGGGGTCCACAGCAAACAAAGAACAGTTTAATCACTTTAACCCTATTTTATACTTTGTTTGAAAATAGCCGATCTACAAGCTCACAACACGTCCCATTACTGGCCATTTTGAGCTTGTAGATCGGCTATTTTCGAGACATTTTGATAAATCTTGAAACATTTTCCCTGGCAGAAAATATGGTGGGGGTCTGCAGCCAAATGCATGTCAATTTGGGGGTCCTTGACATGAAAATGTTAGAGACGGGTCTGAAATTACAATCTAACCCAAACGGACCCGGTTGACTTGAAGCCCAAACCCCATACCTACCCCATAAACCCCCACCCAACCCACCCTCATCACCCCCCATACCCCCACCCCCATATCCCCGACATTCGCCACACCCCCATTTTCCAGTCCCCTTCCTACCTGAAAGCCCCCCTATACCCACCCGTCATACCCATCCCCATACCCCCGACATAGCCCCCTACACCCCTCCTTGCACCACCATATCACCCACCACACCCCTATTTCCACCCCATTACATACCAAGCAGCTGCTACCTTAAAGACCCTCCATATCCACCCACCAGCTTTCAGTAATAAAATGTTTTATATCCACTACTAACGCTACTTCTGAACATGAAATATGGATTACATTTTTAACAGCTAATTTCAGCAAATGTGCATTGATGTCTAGTGGTGATATGTTGATTAATGTGAGAGAAATAATAAAATACATTCATTAATTAAATAAAATAATTTGCTGTTCACTTCAGAAGTACCTCCACAGAACTATTAATTTTTATTAATTTTTATGTTTGGAGTCTGGTGTTCCACCATCTGTAGACTTATAGTTTAGGTATTCTTTACTTCATTCTCTCAATTTTATTTCTGTGTGTGATTTCCTGTGATTTCTGTGTGCAGCAATCACACACAGGTGTGACTGCAGGCAGAGCCATGCAGTCATGCCTTACAGTATATGGGGATTGGTGGGGCGGCTCCCTATGGTAATTAGGATGAACTGGCACACCCCTTCAAGTTACGAGGATTGGGATTCATCATCATCAAGAACATAGTTACGAACAATTCTGCCTTTTAAGAACGTTTCGTGAATCTGACTCAACTTCTCTTAGGATTTCACTTAGGAAAAATTGTAAAAGGAAACATTAGGAACTTATTGCTGCATGAGGCCCAATGAGTGAGATATCTCTCTCTCTCTCTCTCTCTCTGTGTGTGTGTGTGTGTGTGTGTGTGTGTGTGTGTGTGTGTGTGTGTGTGTGTGTGTGTGTGTGTGTGTGTGAGAGAGTGTGTGTGATGTATATATACACACACACACACACACACACACACACACGCACACGCTTAACAATATATATATATACTAGAGTCTCGGGGGGCTACGCCCCCCGAGACACTAGCCGCGCACGGGGCTTTGCGTTTGTTGGTCCCTCCGTGTCCCTGTCTCTGTGTCCGTGTCGCTGCAGCACAGAGTGGGCAGTAGAGATGGGAATTATGGCTCTTTTAAGGGTTGCATTCCTTGCAAAGAGGCATTGTGAATACTGCCTCATTTATGGCTCAGGTATTATAGATACGGAAAAATATATGTAAATATGTATGTATTGATATGTCATAATAGTATGTATGTTTGTATTGTAGGTATCATTTATATGTGACTGTAAGTATGTGTTATTGTGTACTATAAAAAAGCATATGACATGATATAATAATATATTATTATATGTAATAATATATAATAATATAATATATAACAGCATTAATACAATATTTATTATAGTATAACATATAATATACTTAATAATACATATTATTGTAATGTGTAATATTATGATATGGAACAGTTTAGTGCAATAATAATTGTAGTGTGTAATTTATTTATATATAATAACAATTTAGGGGTGTGCCGATTTCACCAAACGATACGATACGATATTTGGCTCACAACTTCGATACGATTTCGATACGATACGAATAAAAATATATGGGGGAGAAAAAAAGCAAATGCAAACAAATAATTCTGTTTTTGCATTATTCAGATATGCGAACTTGTAGCTTTTCAGCCGTTTTGAATCCAAATAGGGCAATAGTGTGACACCTGACCCGAAAAAACAACAACATGTTGTCACCCTTTTCACCTCGGGGCTGTTTGCATGTCTGATTATTATTATTGTAAAAAAAACCGATACATATCGGCATGAAAACGTATCGCGATATATCGCGGGACGATATATCGGCACACCCCTAAATAACATATATGGAATATATATAAATAGCCATATAATATTCATATTCATATGCTTGTTTCTCGCACACAATCTGGCGACACTGAATGTGCGCGCGCGCGCACTCTCACACACACACACACACACACACACACACACACACACACACACACACACACACACACACACACACACACACACACACACACACACACACAGAGTAAGGGTAGCTTCTTTACTACGTGAGGCGATGCGAAGCAACTTCGGCACGCCAGCATACACACAAAGCAAACAGGCTCACACACACACACACACACACACACACACACACACACACACACACACACACACACACACACACACACACACTACACACACACACACACACACACACACACACACACACACACACACACACACACACACACACACACACACCCACACACACAGTGTGTGTTCCAGGCTGTTGGTTGGCTATTAGCAGTCACGTGACAACAACACACACACACACACACACACACACACACACACACACACACACACACACACATGTCGCACAGACGCACACACATTAAAAGCCTCAACTTTTTCTTCACGGCGCTCGTGACTCAAAATGAGGTGTTTTTGTTTGTGTGTTACGCACTGGATTGGAACTATTTTTGCAATGTTTTTCTTCACAGTTGACCTCAAAAAAAGCTAGGCCATAATATTGTTTTGTTGTTGTTGCTGGCTGGGTGAAGATCATAGTTTGTGTGTGGAGATGTAACCTAAGGTGCTTGGTTGTATGCTTTATCCAACATGACAGCCATGTAAACAAACAACCAATGTCATTTACAACTAAACGTTGCGCTCAAGAATGTTTTTGAAAACATGTGAAGTGAGAAATAGACGATGCAATAACCGAAAAGTGATTGTATTTGATCCACTACAGTCGTTGTTTAGCGTGGGTGAACAACGGGGGAAATAGCAAAACGCTCGCCCCAAAACACAGTCGCCCCGGGGCAAATCCGGCGGTATTAGAGGCAAATCGGCAGTATATAGAATGGGGGGCGAGTGTGTTTTGGGGCGAGTTTGTTTTTATTTGGTCATTTGTTTTCCGAGGCAACAACGGGGGAAATAGCAAAACGCTCGCCCCAAAACACAGTCGCCCCGGGGCAAATCCGGCGGTATTACTGGCAAATCGGCAGTATGTAGAATGGGGGGCGAGTGTGTTTTGGGGCGATTTTTATTTTATTTTTTCATTTGTTTTCCGAGGCGTAGGCTACTTGTCCGCCCAGCCCAATACTTACATTGCCGTAAGCAAGGAAATACTTCGTTTTGTTGTTACTGTTGGGTAAATTTATTTATGTATTTATTAAGTAGCCGTGTAATAAGCGGGATAATGGTGGTTAATCGCCCTGAAGGGCTTTAAATGTCAATAATGAGGCCCATGCATTATCCCTTGCATACTGTTGCGAGTGAAGACCGCTGATTTCAATGGCCGCCGCTTCGTGTTGTGTCGGCTGTGGCCGTCGGCGTTCGGTTGTGCTGACTAGTGATGTGCGGGTCGGGTTTTTTCATGACCCGCCCCGCCCCAACCCGCGACGGAACGCGACCCGCCTCAACCCGCCCCGCGAACCCATATATAAATCTATGGCTCAACCCGGTGGGAATATATATATATATTATATAGCGCTCTTTTAAGTACCCAAAGTCCCTTCAAATGTCTACAGTAGCACAACATTGTCATGGGCTGAATAAACAAGCATGTTGGTCAAAATAGGGTTTTTTTTTTTTTTTTTCGTGGAGAGCGGCTGACCCGCTCACCCTCAGCCCGCATAATTTTCTCTGAAATCCTGACTCGACCTACCCGCGCCGCGGGTTGACCCGCGGGTCCCGCGGGTTACGGGTCGACCCGCTCATCACTAGTGCTGACGGTAAACGGTGCGAAAGTGTTTCCCCGTCCGGTGTGGTCGTAATGTGGTGAGTAGAATTAATTATGTTGCGAGGTGGAAAATGTGTAATGAGCAATGAGAAGTACCCTACGCCACCTGTAAATTCAGCGTGCACGTTGTGGCTGGTGTTGTGGTGAGATGTCAGATGTAGTTGTTGTGTTTAGTCGAAATCAATGCTGTGGGTATGGCGTCAGCAGGCGAGAGGTCCAAATGAATGGAATGGCTGTGGGCGTCAGTGGCGGAAGTAGCAATTCACCCTTTATATAAGTAGATATATATATTCAAAGGTTTGCAAAAAAAAAATAGCTGATCTACAAGCTCATAAGTGCTGGTTGGTTACAATTGTTGTGATGCTATATTAACACATTTGGCTGGGGACCCCTGGAACCCCCCCAAGCACCCCTGGGGGTCTCCGGACCCCAATTTGAGAACCACTGGTTTAAAGTGCTCATGTAGCCTAGTCACTTTTTTTGGGCTTGTTTTCATAGAACTGGCTGCTTATTTCTCTCACAACATCTGTCAACATCAAACGTTGTGCCGTTTCCTCTGCTGTATGTGTTTACATGGAGATGGGACGTGCAGCGTTTTCAAACTTTTCCACCCTGGAAGGAGGTTTCACTTAGTAACGGATTCAAGCCCCGCAAACACTGTTCCTGTGTAAACGGACGGCACATTTGATACTCCGTTTTCTGTACAGACTGTTGTCGTGTAAACTGCATTAATCCGGCTGCTGAATGAGGCATGAGCCTTGTTCAGCAGCCTGATGATAGGCGGTACTGTCTAGCTGC
>NC_137625.1:25651538-25686538 GCF_963280865.1 Gymnoscopelus braueri
CTATCAATTATACACCCAATGAAGCCTTGAATTCATGGAGATTGTTTAGTTGTTGTCGCATGTGGTAAATGGTCTAAGTCTTTCCAACGAAAACAAGTATCATCTCCTGAGTGTTAAAATGATGAACAAAGCTTCGGTTCAAGTGTGGGTTTATAACAATGTATTTATTGTCATAGAGGCGAACAAATACAGGTCAATGTTGTACTGCGCACTGTCTCTATCTACGGTTGATGCATATACTCTCCACATGTTACTGTCTCCGGGGCGGGCCTTAACACCCGCCTCCCAGTGACAGAACGCTCGGCCAATCACAGAAGCTCTGTCTTTCTGTAGCAGCTGCTGTGTGACGAATTAGTATGCAAACGCAACAGTATTTAGTCCTTAAGCTGGTATCATGTCAGTACATTTGTTACTTGATTTCATTAGTTAAACATATCTTTGTTCAATTATCTACATTCTATATTTCACACACATTAAAATAAGACCAAAAGTTATTTCATTAAATCAATGCAAACCAAAGTCACACTCATACAGTCTTATTTAAAATACAGGTTCATTTTGGAACTACAGCGTAAATAAACATTTATCCACCGTGACTTATTTATACTAGCATGTAGTTCTATGAAAATAAACTTAAAGAAAGTTCAGTGGTTACTATCTTAGTATGTAAACCTCATTGATTCTTTGCTCTGTGAATCTTTAGTCCGGTTTTATTAAAGCAGTAAGAGTAGAAATCCTTGGTACTATGTATCTCATGTGTATTCAACAGATTTTGGGTTGTATATCCGAATATCATTGTATTTTCACATTAGGTTTAATTATTGTGTCAGACGGTTCTGCCCCCCCAAAGCCAGCTGTCTCCTGACCCTGGGGATAAGATAAGAAACTCCTTATCTTCCTTGAATTCCAAAGCAGCTATTTACAATCTGTGTTCCATGCTTCAAGGGGTCCCTCAGGGGGTATCTGTTCATACTCTGACTGTCTTATTACCCCACCCTAAAAGGTGTATAACAGTGTGGCACAACCTGTCTCCTTGATATAGCAGGCTGATTGTAGCTCCAGTAATTTTCCGGTCTTCACACTATTTTAGTAAAACAATGTACTTATATCATTTTTCATATTTGTTGTAGCCTTCAGTCTTGAATACACCACACGCATTCCTGGGCCAATAATTCGTGGCTGATCAGTAGGACACTCAATTGAGTCTCCTACCGAAGACTCCGCGGGGTGTATAATTGATACAAAATTCAACATGTTTGGGTGAACTACTCCTTTAAGTTTAGACACAGATTGGTTATGTTTTGGGCCAAATCCATTGAAGTTAAGTTTAGAGCCATTCTTCTAACTTGTGTGAGAAACATGGCTCCATGTGAGCAGGAGGTTTCTGTACAGGGTTTTGTCACAGTGTGGGTTGGGGTTCCCACAGTGACTGAGAATAGAGAACGACCAACACAAAAACCTTCATACAGTCACACTCCTTTACAAACATAAACTGGATCTGCTTTCTCATCAGAACTACAACAAATAAACCTCTCTTCAGTCTGGGTGAGTGTTTGTGACACATCAGTATGACAGAACATCATTAAACTGAAAGTTAGAGAACCAATCAGCTCTGTCATTTATTCGTATAAGTAAACATATTGACTGTGTTCGTTATGGAACAACTCTTTAGTGTGTGTTGAGTGTGTTGTTGTATGTCATAGTACAGTTATGTTGTGTTTAAATGTTTTATTACAAAGAATGGATCATTTAATATTCATTTTATCAAACAAAGGTTTTTGTACAGCAGCATAACACTGTGACTAACCTTCGGCGAACCCATCGCTCTCACCATCCTGCCAACTGGTAAGTCAAATAATTATTAACTATTAATTTAATCTAATTATCGCTATTTGATAGCTTAACAGTTATAACAGGTAGTTTTGTTAGTTAACTTGTTTTTGTTATGTTTTATTATGTGCGATATCAATGACCTCTCTTCTCATAGTATACAAGACATAAACCTTTAGTTTGACAGAACAAATGTTGGTAAATAATAATA
Organism: Gymnoscopelus braueri; assembly: GCF_963280865.1. Lineage (NCBI taxonomy): Eukaryota > Metazoa > Chordata > Actinopteri > Myctophiformes > Myctophidae > Gymnoscopelus > Gymnoscopelus braueri. The sequence goes on from NC_137625.1 coordinate 25,653,580, forward strand.
TTAGATCAAAATCAAACTAGATCATTTCCAGATTCATCTTAATGTTAAAGAAGTAGTTCACCAAAAAAATTACTTATTTTCTATCAATTACACTCCCCATGAAGCTTTGAATTGATGAATTTTTTTTGTTTTTGTCGCATTCCTGAACCAATATGACCGGGTCATCGGTCAGTAGGAGACTCAGTAGGAGACTCAATTGAGTCGCCTACCGGAGACTACAGTATGATTTTTTTGGGGGTGAACTACTCCTTTAAACTGACCAAGAGAAAGCAGATCATTGAACTGCAGTGACTGTTGTTTAATGTTGCTGTTGAAGTTTAATATGTGAAATACTTAGACTATAGACTATAGACTGAAAGCTTGCATTAAAGGACTTTTGTACAGATACAGTATGAGTGTAAATATGCTGACAGTAACTGTAGAATAAGTAAGTGTCAATCAAAAAACATTTACAGCATAACGGTGCAAAGTTACTACTTAGTAACAGTCTAACTGCAAACAGTAGTAACGACTTACAATGTAGGCGTTTAAATTGTAAATTCTATTGGATACAGTGTAATTACCTTGTAATGTGATATGACATACATGGGTACTTTATGGATTTTGTGCCTTTATAGATTTAAAGACCTTACACACCGGAAGTATGGTGAATAAACAATGCAAACATTTCACAACAACTTCTTAAGTTGGTGATGCCTCTTTCATCCAGGTTGATGATTTTATTCACAACCTCGATCTATCATTGCATAATATTCATGTATACTAATTAAGTGCATGAAATAAATACTCCCGGTGTGTACTTAACAGTTTTCCCTTGTTTATGTAGCTTGATGGCTACTGGTAGCTTGCATGGTAAACTATCCCAGTCGCGTAAATTCACATTATCATATGTGTCTTCGAAGACACATGAATTTGAATTCAGGCGACCCGGATGGTTTACCAGGCTAATAGCTACTGGCACAAAGTGTTGTGCTAATTCATAATGTGTGACACTGTGCCCTGTGTTCTTTATGTTCTCCTTATGTAGATGTATCTGCTGTCCGCCCCACTGTGTCCATCCTACAGGCTGGTCCAGGATCAGCCTCAGATGCTCCACAGGTGTGTCTGGCTGCAGGCTTCTATCCTAACCTGGGTCAGATGGTCCTGACATTAAACAACTACAGTCTGCTGTCTGTCAGTACAACCAGCTCTGTTCTGTCTGCTGTCACCAAACGTTACTTCTTTACTGGATATTCCAAAGACAACATCACCTCATGTCACTTCAATGGAACAGACACTGAGGAACCAACAGGTCAGTTAGCAAACCATGTTGTTTAATTAATATATTTGGATTGTGTGTGTGTGTGTGTGTGCGTGTGTGTGTGTGTGTGTGTGTGTGTGTGTGTGTGTGTGTGTGTGTGTGTATATATATATATATATATATATATATATATATATATCCCTCCCTCTTATCACCATGGAAATAGGTCAGTGCTCTTTTATTCACTGCTGCTTCTGAATATGTACCTGTTTCTTATTAATATTTTTGTATGTGAATTTACTAGAATCACAGTTAAATTGTCGGGCCTCTTTAGTTCACCCCAGAATTGATTCAGCATTCATAACAAGTCATAACGAGTTAAGGGTCATATGACCCTTATTATTCCATAATTAAGGTTTCACTTTGTGAATTACAAAATTAATTAAAAAGCAAAATATCCTATACCATGATTAACATAATTATTTTATTAATTCACATTCAGATTTATTTGATACATGTGTTAGGCCTATGTATATTATTTGATTTTGGATTTCATATTTGTATTGATGATAGATACATGCACACACATAAAAAAAAATCATATAATATATGATTGATATCCATTATCCATTTGTTCACTGTTGATAGAAAGATCCATGGTAGTTATTGGTACACTGCAAACATTTTTAATTAATTCCCCTGTGCAGATATCTAGTGCCAGTATAAGTTTTTTTTTATTATTCTCATTTATCTTGGTTTGATATCTATCTCCATTGTGACTATGACACTTGAATGTATCTTATCTTACCGTACCTTCTTAAAAACAAATACTATAGGATAAAACAAAATGTGTTGCACATGTATTTAAAATGTTATATTTCCTCTGCAGGTCGTATGAAGCTGAACTCCTACCTGCTGCTGACTGATGCTGTCAGACTGCTTTTTATTAAAACTCTGGTTTTCACTACAATGTTCACCATTACAGCTCTGATCTGATCACTATGATGTTTATTTAAACTGTGGTTTTAAGACTCACCATCACAGTGATCTGATCAGCTCATAATGCACACTGTGTGAACAATGACTTCAACCTGATCTCCTGTCTAGACGTGTTGCTGGTTAAAAAAAAAAAATAGAATAAAAACATCTCTATTGTTTAGTAACATTAATAGGTTACATTAAAACAAAAACAAAAAATTAGACAGTGTATTTTAGACCGTACAGTAAAAACACAGGAATATGGTCAATCCAGTATGGAACGAGTATGGAACCAGTAGGGGGTCTATTATGAATAAATATGAATAATATCATAATATCATGTCAGGGGGGTAAATATAACTTTTTTAATGTTCAGGGTGTGTTTTGATCTTTCTTGCCATGCAATATCGATAACAATAAAGGCTTTACAAATTTCTCCACAACAGTGCCTTGGTCACAATCTTTTTTATGCATCAACCTTTTTTTTTTGTATGCCTTTATTATTGATAGGACAGTAGGCGGACAGGAAATGGGGAGAGAGAGATGGGGAGTGACACACAGCAAAGGCCGTCGGATCGGGACTCGAACCCGCAACGCGCTGTCAAGCTACATTGTAGTCTAGGTGCCCAGATCGCTACACCAGCGGTCCGGGCCTTTATGCATCAATTTTATCCCCCTTATACCAAAGAACACCTCATCATCTCATCTCTGTTTTAGCTACAATGTTCAGAAATGTTTGATTGTTTTAAGACTTATTTTCTTTTTATTCACAAACTAGAACTGTGGTAATTGTTTTATACAACACTGTGCAGTTAGATCACCATTGTAGAGGCAGTTTCACCATAGGCTGACTTCCAGGCAGTCTGTGGTGGTTGTCATGCCCAGGATGAGAGCTGACTGATGACAGCAGAGCAGACTGTGGCTGTGTGTTTGTGGACCGTGCTTCTAAAACCTCCATGTGGTGGTGGTTTAGGCTGACTGAGAAACAACCTGTGTGTGTGTGTGTGTGTGTGTGTGTGTGTGTGTGTGTGTGTGTGTGTGTGTGTGTGTGTGTGTGTGTGTGTGTGTGTGTGTGTGTGTGTGTGTGTGTGTGTGTGTGTGTGTGTGTGTGTGTGTGTGTGTGTGTGTGTGTGTGTGTGTGTGTGTGTGTGTGTGTGTGTGTGTGTGTGTGTGTGTGTGTGTGTGTGTGTGTGTGTGTGTGTGTGTGTGTGCGCGCGCGTGCGTGTGTGCGCGCGTGTGCGTGTGTGTTGGTTTATGCATTGAATGGTTTAAGGCCAAAATACATTTCTGATCGTGTGTGATATCATAAACCATCCAGACCTCTCGGTTCATCTGTGAAAGGTCTGCTTAATGTCCCCAGAATCAGAACTAAACATGGAGAAGCAGCGTTTAGTTTTTATGTACCACATGTCTGGAACAAACTCCCAGAAAACCTCAGGCCTGGTACTCTCAGTTCTTTTAAATCAACACTGAATAATTCTGCTTACCTTTCTTTTATTGAGTTTTTAATTCATAATTTCATAATTGTACTTCTGTCAGATAACTCACGAATAGATTGAACCAATATTATAGACCGAATATATTTAAGCAATATAATAGAATGAGAATACAAGTGTGGAAGTAATATTTTATCTTGGCGTTCAGGCTCTGCTATATTTGTTCTCCCTGCTCAGCACAATCATACGGCCATCATTAACCATTAAGAGCAGGGAGATAGATATACCATAACATAACAACCCCCCATGGGGAACAGACCAATAGCAGAGCCCACTGGTGGTGCTGGGGTGGTGGTGGGAGAAAACGCTGCATGACAACAAGCTAGAAGACACAACCGGATGGAATGCCCGATTCAAGAGAACTTAAATACCCGCCCCATTGGACAGCTGATTGCCACGTCTGTGTATGACGTAAGGATCTTGCATGACGCTGTAAACAGCCATATAGAATGAGCAATGCATGTAACCTCTCGAGTGTATGCTGCCAGAACTAACTCGCAGGCTACGTATAATTTCTGTCAGATAACTCACGAATAGATTGAACCAATATTATAGACCGAATATATTTAAGCAATATAATAGAATGAGAATACAAGTGTGGAAGTAATATTTTATCTTGGCGTTCAGGCTCTGCTATATTTGTTCTCCCTGCTCAGCACAATCATACGGCCATCATTAACCATTAAGAGCAGGGAGATAGATATACCATAACATAACAACCCCCAACACGCGTGACCTACGGTGAACGCTCACCGATTCATCCAAACAGATATCCCACTAAACTCCTTCAGGAGACAGTGACGAATATGCAGCTAGCAATTCTGGATCATGCTAGGATATTCTAACATAACCCCCAACACGCGGAACCAAGAACGCCCTACGGTGAACGCTCACCGATTCATCCTAGCAGATATCCCAATAGACTCCTTCAGGAGACAGTGACGAATATGCAGCTAGCAATTCTGGATCATGCTAGGATATTCTAACATTATGTGAACTTGAATGTGAAGCCATGGCTACGCTTGCCGTAAGCCTTATTCTATATGATAGGAAAACTATGTGTGGGGTGAATTCTCAAACCCATACCAATTGACCAAGCTGATATCCCATCCACCACAGACCAGCGTCTGGGATCAGCGAGGACATACTAACTTTATGTGAACTAAAACTATGTGTGGGGTGAATTCTCAAACCCATATACCAATTGACCAAGCTGATATCCCATCCACCACAGACCAGCGTCTGGGATCAGCGAGGACATACTAACTTTATGTGAACTAAAAGGCCTTAGCTGCCATGCACAGGCAGCACTTAACCATTCCTCTAATAGCCACATAGAAGAATATACTACATAAACTTAACATGCCTAGTGTTAAGAGTTGATGCCCCCAACCGCATCCTACTGATGCCCCCAACCGCATCAACTCTTATGCAAGCCAACTGCATCACCGTGATGCTATTACCCAACCGCATCAGCCATGATGCAAACCAACCGCATCAACCATGATGCCACTTTTTTGAGTTTGAGTTTGAGCAACCAGCTTAACTCTTTAGTGCCAACTAAAGAAACATTTAAAACTTAACATGACTTTGAAGTCACGCTACACCTTACCTTCACCCAGCGACCACCAGATATGCATGGTAATAACAGAACTACCATTTACATTTAGCTATTACAACACTTGTATTCATTACATCCTGAGCCAACAAAGAACTCCCCATTTTAGCGCACATGACGAACATGGCACTAAGGACCATTTTATTCAGAACGGTTGATCTGTGCACCAACTGATAATATGCAGATGGTTAAAATTGTTCTGTTGAATTAAAGCTTAAACTGAAGATGGGACATGACCTGATGAACAAATGAGCCACAGATAAAACATAATGCTGCTTGTGTGAGAACAGACTAAGATCTGTGTTTTAACAGCTAAGATCTGTGTTTTAACAGCTAAGATCTATGACTGCCCCATCTAACCATAGATTGACTTCTAATTAACTAAGAATACTGAAGCAGCTTCCAATGAGAGATTTAAGATATATTCATAAAATGTCCCTCCATAGAAATAAAACATCAGAAATCAAGATGCATGACTAACTCTTGATATACACTTAGATTAGACTCCACGTAGATGAAAGCAATGGTTATCGACTTATAGTAGTTAGTAGTACCAACAATATTTAATCTGAATCCAGTACTCCCTTTACATTACATGCTTGTAAAATTGCAACCTTGCTTACGAGACTGCAAGAAGAACCACGCCAACATAATACCAAGAATGATAAGCCACCATTTAAAGAACATAACATTAAATATTTGCCTCCTGAGCAGATTTTAATTAATGACCATTCATTATCCAATAACTTCATAACAACAATAACGGAACTAAGTTTGGATTCCAAGAACCTTTGAAATGCCCATCAACCATGACTCTACTGAAGAGCCCCACCATTTATCTGGTAGCAATAACTTTACTCCTGTAGCTTGTCACACAACATGACATCAATTGTCAACCGCTTTTATAAGAATGCATTACATCCGGGGATCTGAACATATGTTGATCCCAAGATAAGACATGAGTGCCCTCATAAATTGCTCCCCTCCTTTATGCCCTGAGAGCATGAATGCCCTCTGCTGGACCATCTTTAATATAACAAAGACCATTTAGATGGGCTGCTATTGCTAAAGATAAGAAAAGCAGTTGTTTTCTTTCAAGTGTTTCAAGATTTACTTAAGAAAATCCCTGTAACCTACCAGTCTCTTATCCAAGGTGTAAGCAGCAAAATGTATATCACCTTGACAGCAAGAATAGCTTAATTAGCTTTGCAATACAATAGCACAGGGGGAACTTTAGAATGTAACCAAGCTTACATCTAACCAAGCACTGCAGCCAACACAGTATAATAGCCCATTACTTACTTGATTTGCACAATTTACTTCATTATTATATTTACCAGCCTCCACTATATCTTAGAGGCAAATTATTACCAGAAAATGTAGGCTACATCAGATGGAAATAGCTATAGCCACCAATTAGCACATACTAGCTGCAACATAAAATATATTACCACAATATAAAGCCATACTGCACACTATAGTCTACTTTAGTATAAAATTATGCACCATGAACCATAAGTTCTCTTTACAGCATATTTGAATGCAGTCTCCTAGATTTGAAAAACTGCTGAAAGAATGAATCACTAATATAAATAGCCTATATATATTTTAACCAACTGTAGATTAACTTAAAACATTATTAATTCCTACACTGAGATACCTGGTGCTATGCTGATTTACTCAAGTAAATCCGCAGACTACTGTCTGCAACACTAAACGAGATCAAGAAAAATGACTATTAGTTATAACTTGTGCTTATAATAAGCGGACATGGCAACCCAGCACTGTGTTGCGTCTATGCTTGCAGTCCCATAGCCCGGAGGGAGCGCACTGACGTTGATCAGTGAACCACGACATGTTTGGAAGCGCAAGAACACACACTAGCTCTTCTTCATCCACAAGTGTACTTTCTTATCCCACTCAAGATGACGGCCAGACTGTGCATTAATCGTTTTTAACCAGTAGGCTACATTATATGAAACATAAGATTTGAGCAATGCACTGCATAAGTGACACTAACTATTGGACCTCTCTCTCCCTCTCTGCTCTGAACAGCTGATCACTGATACGTGCAGTGATGCCGGTTTGAGAGAGAAATCAGCCAACCTAGACCACGAAAATACTTGTATTTAACCTGTATTATCCTAATGTATGCATTGTCATTGAAATAGCCTAAAGTGAGCTTGTAGATGATCTGCTATTTCGAAATCTTGTGATAAAAGTGGAATATTTGGAATATGTATATTTTTAACTACACATTAATCTGGGGACCATGACAGAACCACATAAGAAAGCGATCCCAAAATAACTTTTCCCCAGAAATAAGCCAAACCACCAATAAGCGATTTGACAGAAAACCAGCCAATGTTGCTAATAATGAGATGAGGCCCCATAGCCCGGAGGGACACAACAGAAAGCTCTGCTGGCTGAGCTAAAACACCGCTGTTTTTCAGCTTAACTTTGAAAACATTAGCAAGGAGCAGTTTCACTACAATTTAAGTTGCTTTGCTTTTAGTAATAGAACAAGTATCATATAACAACCAGCGGCACCAGACCACCACTGAAACCTCAACAATGACATTAGCATCAACAGCATATTAGCTTTTTTTTTTTTCTTTTTCAGCAGCATAGAGAAGAACACAGCAGCCTTAGTAGATAAACAAACGCGACGCCATACCACCTGGCCTTCACAGTAGCCTATAATAGACAGCAGCTTATGAGCAGAAAGCATGATTCAAGTAGCATGAAGCAGTTACACCAGCAACCAACAGCAGCTTCTGGGAAGCATGATAGCAAGTTGCAGTAGCTCCAGTAAACAACCAAACAACCAGCCGGGAACAGCAAACGCTGCATGACAACAAGCTAGAAGACACAACCGGATGGAATGCCCGATTCAAGAGAACTTAAATACCCGCCCCATTGGACAGCTGATTGCCACGTCTGTGTATGACGTAAGGATCTTGCATGACGCTGTAAACAGCCATATAGAATGAGCAATGCATGTAACCTCTCGAGTGTATGCTGCCAGAACTAACTCGCAGGCTACGTATAATTGGCTTGTTTTATTTTTTCATCTCATATTTATTTTTATTATATACAAATGTTCTTTCATAATGTGTTTATTTTGTTGTTTTAATCTTGCTGTCTTGATGTCTAAATGGTTACTGTTTCATGTAAAGCATTGACCTCCAACTTTTTTTTTTCTTATAATTTTTATCCCACAATTTTGTAACCCGATTTTTTACACCCAGTGCCAATCTCTATGTAATCCTGGGCACTACCTTCCCTCTGCCAACCTAGGGAGGCCAGGGCCGAGCTCATGCCTCCTTCAATGCATGAGAGCCAGCTGTGAGGCGACAGCGCTACCGACTGCGCCACCGTTCCCCCCCTCCAGGCAACCTTGACTCCTGAGGCATTTGACATTGTGGAGCAGTATCCAATAGTATTTGAGAAATTTAAATAAACAAATAAAGCTACTTTTTAATTTAAATGAACCCAGCAATATTTATTTTCACACACAAAAAAGGTTTGGGATGAGCACGATAAGTGTGCGTGTCTGTTTTTCCGCCAAGGAGTGGTTATAGTGCAAAACAAATGCTTTGTGATGAGCGGGTTTATGAAAACAAATTTTTAGGTGTTGTCTTGGACCACAAAATCTGCTGGAGACCTCACATAAGGCATGTGGGAGTCAAGATAGCGAAGAGCATTGCTGTCATCAACAGGGCGAAACACATCCTCGATACCAAATCACTCCATATCCTGTACTGCACCATGATCTTACCATACCTGTCTTACTGTGTAGAAGTATGGGGAAATACATATAAAACTGCATTCCATTCACTATCCATCCTACAAAAAAGGGCCGTAAGAATCATACACAACACCGGGTACCGTGATCACACAAACATTCTCTTCTGTAATTCCCACATCCTAAAGTTCCCTGATCTGATCAAATTCAAAACAGCCCAAGTCATGTACAGAGCAAAAAATAAAACACTCCCAACCAATGTACAAAACAGATTTCCAGATAAAGACAATTACTATAATCTAAGAAACCCATCAGACTTTGTACAACCACTAGTCAGTACTACACTCAAGTTCATGTGTGTTTCGTCCTGTGGAGTGTCACTGTGGAATGGGCTAGCTGATGATATACAAAAAAGCCCCAACATCAACCTATTCAAAAGGAAACTAAAACAAATATTCTTTGACATTTATAAACTGGAAGATACCCTAGTAGAGTAAAATGTTTTATTATACACTGTATTGTATCCTTATCACTATATAATTATGTACTATTATTCTATTACCATCATATATTATTGTATTAACCTAATAATAATAATACATAAATACATATAAGTAATGGACTATACCACTTAAAATAGTCACTACAGGGGGAAAAAAATGGTATTAGCATACTATTATGATGATAATATATATTATGAAATGATTGTAATTATTATTGGTATTATATCATATTATATTAGTGTTATATACTATCAATATATAATTATTATTATTTAATCATAATTTCAATGAGACCTGCACCGCCCGTTCCGCGGTGACACTCCAATGCTCTCTGCTGTTTTGACTCTCACATGAGAGAGTTATAAATGTGAGCGTGCTGTAACAACTAATGTATCAATTTAATGTAAATATAACATATAAATTATGTATATATTTACGGTAAAAAAAGAAAGAAAAAAAAATATACATATATTATTCTTTTCATTTGAATTGTGTTACAAACACTGTACCTTATTTCTTATTTATTTCCTTTTGCAAAACTGAGCCAGGGGTAGGGCTCGATAAGCATCATGCTTCTCCCTGTGCCCTATTCCAGTTTCTTGGACACTTCATGTACACAAACTTGTGCCTTGGACCTCCTTTTCCTGTGATTATGTCAAATTTGTATCAATGCACTTGTGTATATATGTATCTTTCTGTTGTCCAAAAGAGCTGGAAATAAACTGAAACTGAAACTGAACTGAATGCTTGCAATCAATTCAGAATCATAAAAAAAAAAAGTTTCAGCAGCTGTCACAGGTTCCCCCAGCTTTTTTAAATGTGTTACTAGACACCTTCACAAACACAGCAGTGGATCTGGCTCAGGTGAGCGGTTGCTTGGGAATCTGAAGGTTCCTATAGTTTGATCCCCGGCTCCCCCAGGGTTATTGTTGAAGTGTCCTTGAACAAGACAGTGAACCCCTAACTGCTCCTGATGAGCCTTGCATGGTTTCCTCCACCGGTAATGGGTGGATGACGTGTATGTGAATGTAATGCATATTGTAAGGTGCTTTGAATAAAGCCGCTGTATACATGAACCCTTCACCATTTATAATTGACCACATTATTGAAGACATGTCTTGGTAAGGAAGTGTTCCCAGATTTGCCAGATATCTGATAATATTCCCTGACAAACGCACACTCACACGTACGTAAACATGTGCGTGCATGCGTGCACACACACACACACACACACACACACACACACACACACACACACACACACACACACACACACACACACACACACACACACACACACACACACACACACACACACACACACACACACACACAGCTGTCATACATTTTCGAATCAAGTTTGCTGTAGTTTCCTGGAAACAGGAGGTGGTTGAGCCACTCTTTGATTGACAGGTTATTAATGTCATGTAGGAGGAAGTGTTCATATTTTCTCACACAGTGTGTGTGGTTTGAAGCTTGTTGTTGTTACAGAGTGTGGTCGCCCACAGCTGCAGGTGTCACCTCATGTCACCTCATAACACCCCACCAGGCTGCCATCTTCATAAACTCTCTAACGCTATACATGTAGTTCTGTGTTAAACATGATCAAGTACTTATTAGCTCTCCCTTATTTTACACACTATACATTATTAGATAGGAGTTTTGATTAATGTTGTTTACCAATGAGGCTCTAATATAAGTGAAGCTCTGTGTTGTGTTGTGTTGTGTTGTGTTGTGTTGTGTTGTGTTGTGTTGTGTTGTGTTGAGTTTCTGACACAAACTCAACACAGCTTCAACTATGCTGTCAATCATAATGATGAGTGTTATGTCTTCACCCCAGTGCATGATGGGAGATCTGAGGTCATGTTAGAAACCACACAAACATCTCAGTCTTATTAGTACCGTCTCAATCTCAGCCACACGTCTACTCTGCTGATTCTGTGCTGCAACATGCCTCTACTGCCTTCCATGGTTGCTTTGGTCTCACACTATTTGAGTGAGTGGTTCATCCAGATAATTCACCTCCAGATTTAAACTCTACAACGTTAACTTTCCCCTGTCTCTTTCTCTCCAGTAGTGGTTTCCATGGCAGCAGATCTGCATCAGGACCAGGTGTCACTGACCAGCAGAGTTGGTGGAGCGGTTTCGTTCAGCTGCGGAGGAATTGAACAGTGTAGTACTGGTACTCACACGTATGTGTATTGGTACCAGAAGAGAGAGGGAGACACTTTCAGAGTTATTCTTGATATTAATAAGCAGAATGGTAACGTTGATTCCAGTTACAGTAATCATCCTCAAAAAGGTGATTTCTCATCTGTAAAAAAAGACAATAAGTTTGACTTGATGATTAAGTCAGTTAAATTCTCCCATTCTGCTACCTACTACTGCTCCTGTTGGACAAACAGTCGCACACAGTGTTTAGTTGTTCCTCCATCCTGTACAAAAACCCTACAGTATAGTGTTTCTGACAGGAAGTGACATCATTTGATGGGGATACAGTTATAAAACCACAACAGGTCGATGATTGACATCGCTGGAATAACAGAACTCAGCTGCCATCAGATAGTTTAATCCAAGTGTCCAACAGGACTCATAACGTGAGTTATGGAAGACTCTGGAAACTTGACTGATTGGCTAGTTATGCTCACACCTAAAATTGAGAATGAAAGGTTTTGACAGCATGGGAAAGCCTGGAAAAAAAGGGTGTATTTATTTTTTTGCAAAAGCCGCATTCCAAGAATTGCCATTATTGACAGAGTACCGTATATAATAACAAGACAAGTGCCCTACTTTGAAGCAGGTGGATTGGCATGAGGAGTTATAGACCACCGAAGTCTGACGTAATTTACACATCCTTTGTTTGTCTACCTGGTTCGCAGTTTTCCACCCCCATTCTGAATCCCATAGACGTGTTTAATATCGCGTCAAATAAGAACTGTGTTCCAAAAATAAACAAATGACCCCGGCGGTTTGACTCTCATGGATATGAAGCATCAACTGACGGTGAGAAAACGCTAATGTTACTTCCGCCGAATTAGTTACATTTTCGCCAGAAACAGACTGTATCAAATATAAGTGACTGACTATCATAAACGATATAGAACCTCCTCCCTGACAATATCGCCGGGACAGTTTGTTTATTTTTGGACCACAATTCTTATATGAGACGATTCTAAGATGACCCAATGTTATTCTCCATAGAGAATTTACTTCCGCAAACCTGGGGATGAACGAATGACGTCAGGACTTCGGTGGTCTATAGGCATTAGGAGCAATGCCCAATTCATCGCAATGCTACATACAGTAAATTGGCCGTGTTTGAGCTTATGAGTGACAGCTGTCACCATGTGTCAAGACAGACAAAAATTTTAATGTTGTTTACAAACAAGCTTCCAGTTTTGCAGCAATGATCCGATCTCCACTTCTCCTCTGCACCAACCGTTTTCCTGGTTTAGCAACAGTTGACAGGAGCCGCTCAGACCACCCGTTACCGGGGCTGTGTGTCCGTCCGTCCTTCCGTCTGTCAGTATCTCTATAGTCATGTGATCAACACGGATCTGTACCAGTTCTGTCCTCCCTGTATCTTTCTTAAGTGCAAACTTTGAACAGGCATAGCTCATGCACCGTTTGACATACAGCCATGAAACATCAATATACATAATGCGTCTCCTTATGAGGAACACATTTGTCACTTTGTCCTATGACCTCTGACCCTTAATTAGATCTCCCACCATTTTGAGTTATATGAAAAACAGTTCAAATCTATCTCCTTACGCAGCGTCTGATTGCGGTGAAACTTTCCAGGCACATTCACACTATGTTGAGGAACAAATGCCACCCTTTTCACGTTGGCTTATTATAGCGCCACCAGGCTGATTTGAAAATGTGCGTGCAAAATTTCAGGGAAATTGCATGCTGTGATCATGCTTTGAGGCATTTTGTTGAAAACGGAGCACTCCTGACAACTTTGGAAGCCATTTTTAGCCAATCAGGATGGAATGTGAAAAATCTGAAATACTAGTTTTGTTTAATGACTATAGAGATACTGTGTACCAATTTGCGTGATGTTTGGACAAAATCTGTAGGAGTACTGTCAAAAAATGTGTTTTGGAAAAAGCGGCCTCCTGGTGGCGCTATAACAGGCCCATGCGGGAAAAAAAAATTGGGGGCAAATATTCTGAATTGGCATCCAGGGAGTGTGTTTGCACAGTTTCGCTGCAATGAAGCCAACGGTGTCGGAGATTAGCTGTTCACAGACGGACGGACGGACGGACGGACACACACACACACACACACACACACACGGACACACACACAGACGGACAGGGTGCAAAACATACTCTTTGCACTTTTTGATGAAATGCCGTTTTGACAGTATTTATTTTCAATTTTGTGACGTACACTACAGTATGTTCTAGTGAAACATGGGCATGGCGCATTACAGATGTTGTTGTAGTTGAATGGGTAGAAAGGACTACTGGGAAACAGAATGTCACAGGTTCGAATAAACAGACTGGAAGGAATTGTGATGAAAAAGTATAGCCTAATTAGATTACTAGGATCTGTCAATGTTGTGTACATGAAGTAAAACCTTTGTCTTGATGACTGAATTTTTAACAAGAGTTTGAAATATGCAATTATAAGCAACATAATAAACACACACAATCACACAATCACAGGACCATTATCAAAAATCCCAGATGAAAGATAACATTACATTCTACTTAGTACTTAGAGAGTATTTATTTTCATATTTCCTTTTGAAAATAGCCAATCTACAAGCTCACAACTTTTTGAATCGCAACACATTGTGAACTTGTAGGTCTGCTATTTTCACTAGTTTGGGTCACAGGGAGACATCAAATTTCTCTTTTGGGTCTCGAGCTAAAAGGTTTGGGAACCACTGATCTAGAGTAAGTTAGTGAAACTTGGTTTGGGCTTGGTTCATGACAGAAGGAAATACTTTATGCACATTGACAGACACCACCAGGGTGGCCATAGCACAATGTGTAAAGTGGCAGCATGTGATTCCAAAGGTCAGTGGTTCGATTCCTGTCTTCGGTCCTGGGTTGAGGTGTCCATCAGTGGGCTTCTTATCCCCTAATTGCTCTGCTCCCCTGCATGCTAAATATGACCACCCCAGCAGGGTAAAGCTGAAACCTAGTTTCCCCTGTTGGAATCAAAAGGTCTAAACAATATTGACCTTTAAAAACAAAAGGGCAGTGGTATGTAGCTTCATATTTTAGACTTAGAGGCAATGGGATTTTTTCTCTCAAACTTATGGTAGAAGGGCACCCCTGACATCCACTGTTGGAATATGAAGCCGACTAACCACATATTGTCACTATGGTGATAAAATGCGTAAGCCTAATTGGAATACTTACAATCCATCTGTGTTGTCTAAATGTAGTAAATTTGAAATATGCATTATAAGCAACACAATACAGATATATGACAATATCCACAATCCCTCAGCATTCTGCTCAGCTGTGTAGAATGCTCATTTGTTAATTGCATGGTCTTCTTTCTCTCAAGTCCAATCTATTCTGTTTCTCTGCTTTATTGTGGTTTCTCTTCAAATTCTCCGTAACATACTCACTATGGGATATCAGCACCTCCTGGCGATGCACAGAGCTACATAGGGGGAGAGTGGGGTAATGTGAGACACTTTTTACATTTTCTCCCCTCTAGGTGAGCTAAAATGATATATCAGTAAAATTTACACATTTCCCATACAGTCAAAAGGCAGTGAAAATATGATTGTTTTAAAAAAAGTTTTCTGGTGTCTCACTTTACCCCAGGTCTGGGGTAAACCGAGACAAACCAGAAAAATCAATGGGGTAAATTGAGACACCAGACCACTTTTTTTAAAACAATCATATTTTCACTGCATTTGGCTTGAATACATTCTGATAATTTCCATTGTTAGGAAACATCTCAAATGTATGGGAAATGTGTAAATTTTACTGATATATCATTTTAGCTCACCTAGAGGGGAGAAAATGTAAAAGGTGTCTCACATTACCCCACTCAATGTAAAAAGTGTCTCACATTACCCCACTCTCTGTTCTTGGCATAACAAGTAAAACATATGCAATGTAATATTAGATTAAAATATGTTTAAGTACTAAACTTAGACACTTAGGGTAAAGTGAGACAGTGTCCGACTTTACCCCAAGCCATTTGTCTCACTTTACCCCACAGCCACATTTTGGTGAAAAGGACCACTTTTAGCAATTCTGGCTAATCTACAATTAGCATTAATCACATGGATGTATAGGTTTGTAGTTCATCAACATGCATGACATAAGTTTTTCTACCTGAATCAATTTATTTTGACACAACAGCTGATTATGTTGACAGCCCAAAAAATTACTTTTACATGCAAAAAACATATTTTTGTGAAAAAACATGCTTACCACAACACAATGAGGTCCTCTCCTCCATGGTAAGTGGGAAATGGGAGGGGCTTCAAAATCTAATGGTCATATGACCACACAGGTGTTGTGGTCAGGTGATAAGGGGGGTGTCTCACTTTACCCTGTGTCTCACATTACCCCACTCTCCCCTACCATAAACTCCCGGGCCATTCATTGGCTGAGAAGGGTATGTCACGTGTCCGGTAGACCGGAAGAGGTATAAAGCCTCTCGCGTGACGTGGCTCATCCTCTTTCGCTTCTCTGCATGGCAGATGCTAACAGCTTAAAGACATACCAGAACAGTAAAACACCTCAATCCACGGACAGAAACCAGCTTTAGCCCACTGCGGTGGTACCTGTACCTGCCTATGGGTTTTCCTCCGTAAAAAAAAAAATATATATATTTTACACCAGCCGTGCTACGCAGCACTACAGCAGCCGCTAGTGCTGTGCCTGGGGGAACCACCCAGGTGCAGCCAACTAGCGGCCCTTCCTCCCCCTCATCCCAGCCGTCTACACCGCTGCCACAGTAGGCGTACCGGGTCAGCAGTGCGTCGCCAGAGGACAGCGAGGACTCCGACGACGGCAGTACCCACAGCATGGACAAGGGGGACGAGGAGGGTGAGCTACCCTCCTTCCAGGAGGCTTCCGGGGAGGCCGCCATGTCCAGTCCTCTTCGGGACGGCGCCCTGGAGGCCTCGGGCGGTCAACCGGTACCCAGCTGGCAGGCCAGGCAGGAGCTGGAATCCGACCCCGCCAGACGTGAGGAGCCAGTCTCAGCAATCATCGAGAGAGCCCTAACTAGATGTGGCCTCGAACGTCCGCTGGAGGAGCGAGCCTCCTCCAACGCTCCTGACGACGAGTACCAGAGCCTGGCTCCCCAGGACCAACGTGCGCCCAGGTCCAGGAAGGTCCCGGCCGCCAAGGGTTCGCGAGGGCCCTGATGTCCACCTGGGAGAACCACTCCGAGCCTGCGAGGCTGGGGTTTTCTCTCGACGTGGTGGACGCTCCAAAGATGGGTCTCATCGCCTGCCCCCCCCATGGACTCCGTGTTGGCCCAGGGCATCGTGGACCAGCGGCATGCAGTGGCCCTGACTCCCGAACCTCATTTCACCGTCCCTAAAGAAAAGTCGCTCTCCGTGGCGGTGAAGAAGGCTTACAAGTCGGCAGCGCAGGCGGCTCGCGCGCTAAACATGGTAGCCATCCTCCAGGGCTCGACCGCCAAGCGCCTAGTCGAGCTGAAGGAGGCTTGGGGCGACGACGCGGAGGAGCTGGAGGCCCTACAGCAGCTCACCATAAAAGTGACCCGCCACGCCACAGCATGGATGGGGAAATCCATGGCGGACAACGTAGCGATTGAGCGAGCACGGTGGCTCGATCTTGCTGACTTCCAACCAGAGGTAACCGAAGCGAAAGGCCCGTCGGCAGAGGAGTGACGTTCCTCCTCCTCTCGCCGTGGACAGGCCAGCACCTCTCGGTCCTCCTCGGCCCAGGCGAGCTCGAGGGAAAGAGCTCACGACACGGGGAACAACCGGGGTAGACCTTCCCCCCGCCAGCAACTCGCACCCAACACCAACAGGCCTCCACGTCGCGACAGAGGGAAACCTCGAACACCCGAATTCCGGTGTCCCAGACATTGCTGGGATAACATCTGTGCATGTTTTGGATCATAAAGGTAATAGGAAAACAGACGTCACCCCTATCCGCCAGAGGGCGCAAAAGCGCCAGTGGAATGGGGTCACGCCGGTTTTGCCTTCCGTCCCACAGGAAGCGCCCAAGCGCCACTGTGAACCGGAAGTACTTGGGTCAGAAAGAGCGGACCTCTGTCACCGCCATTTTGGAGGGACAGATGACCCCTCGGCCGTACCGCCTCACAGGCACAAGGCCTCGTTCGCCGCTGAAGGGCGACAAAGCACCTCCTACAGGGAGGACGACTTTGTCGACACTCCGTGCAGAGCCTTTGGGCTCAGAGAAGATGGCGACGGCCAAGGTAGGCTTATTTCTGACGTCTGGGATTTTTCCCGTGGCCAGTCACGTGACTCTGAGTCCTCCGGGCATGCCAGCGCTACTAACGAGGGCCACACGCACGGCCCGTCTGTCCAAGTAGCAGCGCCGTTGGTTTCCATGGAAACGAACAAGCTACGATGGCGGACAAACCGGATGTTGACGTCAGGGAAGGTCCCCGTGACCAGTCACGTGACCCCGCCGAGTCCTCTGGACAGACCGTTAGTACCTCTACTGTCTTTAGCGGGCACCTCAGGTTTAGCACCGCTAGCACCAGTAGCAGCGTCACTGGTCCCCATGACAACGCACACAGGTTTAGCACTGCTAGCACCAGTAGCAGCGTCACTGGTCCCCATGACAACACACACACACTCCGAGCGGTCGATGACGTCATCGACCAACCCGCTCGCTCGGTGTGTGGAGCAATGGAAAATTTGCAAGCCGAATCCTTGGGTGTTGCGCACAATACAGAAGGGTTACAGGCTACAATTCTCCAGAAAACCCCCCATGACAGACAAGGTTTTGTTTTCCCAGGCAAAGGGCCCAGCAGCCAATACTTTGAGGGAGGAGGTCACCTCCCTCTTGAGCAAAGGCGCTGTCAGAGAATTACTTCCGAACCAGAACCGACTGGGTTTCTATTCGAAATACTTTCTAGTGAAAAAGAAGGGGGGGGGGGGTGTACGACCCATTCTGAATCTGAAGGGTCTCAACAAATATCTGACGGTTTACAACTTTCGAATGTTGACAACCGCCAGGGCTGTTGCGCACGGTGCGCCAGGGGGACTGGTGGACCAGAATCGATCTCAAAGATGTTTCGAGGGGAGGGTGTACGAGTACACTGTCCTCCCCTTTGGAATGTCTCTGAGCCCCAGGGTGTTCGTGAAATGCACCGACGCGGCCGTGGCTCCACTGAGGCGGTAGGGGATCCGTCTGTCGACTTACAGTACATCGACGACTGGCTCTTGGCGGCGGGCTCGAGGGAGGAGGTGATGCAACACACGAATGTGGCACCATCAACGCCCAGAAGAGCGTGTTGGTTCCGTCCCAGCGGACCACCTTCATAGGGATCCTACTGGACTCGAACACGCTCATGGCGCGCCTATCCCAAGACAGGATAGACAGCTTTTTGGCCTGTGTGAGGTCTTTTCACGTGGGGCGTCAAGTCAGCTACAGGCTGTGCATGCAAGCGGCGGGTCTCATGGCTTCGGCTATACACCTGGTCCGTTTGGGCAGGCTCTACATGAGACCTTTTCAGAGGTGGATGTTGGCTCTCGGGATCCCGTCCACTCTGGGTTCTCGGAAAGTTTTGGTGCCTCCACGGTGCGTGGAAGCACTCAGACCGTGGTCACAAGCAGCTTTTCTGTCCGAGGGGGTCAGTATAGGTGTTGTGACATCACGGAAGGAAGGCCGCTCGGCCAGGGGAGTGTGGGACCTCAGTCTACGGGAGGCCCACATCAACTACCTGGAGCCGTTGGCGGTTTTTCTCGCCCTCAAACACTTCGAGGCTCGCATCCGCGGTTGTCATGTCGCGATCAGGACAGACAACACCACGACCATGTGCTATATCAACAGACAGGGGGGCTTGCGCTCCCAGGTGTTGGACAGCCTGGCGTGCAAAATGACGCTTTGGTGCGACTCGCGCCTCGCGTCAATACGAGCTTTGCATGTACCGGGTCTCCTGAACAGCGGAGCGGACTTGCTGTCTCTCCTCTACGCCGAACCTTGGCCCCTCCCACTGTACAGGAACCTGGTACGGCAGGGAGGGGACGACATCTTCCACGAACGACCTCAGGACCTAGACCTGTGGGTTTGGCCCGTGAGAGGGAGACCTTGACTTCATATGGCCTGCCCCTGAGGTGGTAGCTACCATCCAGGGTGCGAGGGCCGTTTCCACGAGGGCTGCGTACGACGACAGATGGAACATGTTCGTGTCGTGGTGTCTGGGACAGTCACCGCCAGTGGTGGCCTTCCAGGCCCCGGTACGCAGCATCCTCATTTTCTTGCAAGACAGGTTGAGTCAAGGTCTGGCTTTCTCTACGGTTAAGGTGTACCAGGCGGCCATTTCCGCTTGTCACGTGGGTTTCGATGGCATGACGGTTGGCCGACATCCGCTGGTGCGTCGTTTTATGAACGGTGCCAGGCGGGCCAGGCCGGTCTCTAGGCCTCTGTTCCCGGCCTGGGACCTGGCGGTGGTGCTGGGGGCGCTTTGCCTCCCACCGTTCGAGCCTTTTGAGTCTGTGGATCTGAAGATCGCTAGTCTCAAAACGGTTCTTTTGGTTGCTTTAACTACAGCTAAACGGGTCAGCGACATACATGCGCTCTCAGTGAGTTCGGAGTGCATGAGGTTCTTGGGACACGACAGCAGGGTTTTGCTTAAACCCAACATGGCGTTTGTTCCCAAGAACGGAGTGGTGACCCAGACACCGGTTGAGCTGATAGCTTTTCATCCGCCTCCTTTCACTTCAGCGGAGGATAGGCGGCTGCACTGTCTCTGCCCAGTAAGGGCTTTGAAGCTCTACTGCCAGAGGACGGCGGTCGGCCGGTCGTTGTCGCAACTTTTTGTCTCCTTCGGCCCAGGTGGTCGGAGGAAGGCGGTGACTAAGGCGACGCTTTCTAGTTGGATTTTGGATGCCATTAGGCTGGCTTACCTCAGTAGTGGCGCTCCAGTTCCAGAAGGACTGAAGGCTCACTCTACCAGAGGTGTGGCTACTTCCTGGGCCCTCTCCAGGGGAGTGTCGGTCCAGGAGGTGTGCGAGGCCGCAAACTGGTCGTCTCCATCGACTTTTGCGGCCTTCTACAGCCTGGATGTGGCAGCGGCGTCAGTGGCGCACCGCTGTACTGGGCGTAGCGGCTGTCTCTAGTTAGACGTGTCAAAGTGTACATTTTTGGGGTCGAGGAATTCAATTAAATAGGTTTCAATGCAAAAAAATTAATACTTAATTAATTGCCATGACAGCAGGGGGTAAAATGTGCAAATTTCATTAAAAAAATATGTTTTAACAGGGTAACTTACTCCCCCCCCCCTCTAAAACTTTTATTTACTTTTCCCTTTGTCATGGAAGTACCTTAGGGCCATAGGAAAAAAAATATCCAAAGAGACAAGTTAGATCACCCTTTATTTTCTTTATATAGGCGTTTAAAAAAAAAGGCTGATGACAATTAACCACTATTATACCAGACCACATATCTTTGCTTCTGTTAGAGCTATAGTAATAATATTGGTGTCAAATTGTACATTTTTGGGGTTGAGGAATTCAATTAAATAGGTTTCAATGCAAAAAAAAACAATGCTTCACTAATTGCCATGACAGCGGGGGGTAAAATATGTAAATTTCATTTGAAAAATAAGTTTTAACAGGGTAACTTACCCCCTCTCCTCTAAAACTTTGATTTACTTTTCCCTTTGGTATGGAAGTACCTTAGGGCAATAAGAAAGAAATGATCCAAAGAGACAAATAAGATCACTCTTCATTTCTGAAATATATGCGTTTTTAAAAATGTCCGCCACCATTTGAAGTAATACTGCAGAACCCATATTTACTTCTGTTAAAGCTTAGCTATAATGGTAAAATTGTGTCAAAGAGTACATTTTTAGGGTCAAGGAATCCAATTAATTAGGTTTCAAGGCAAAACAAATCCCCAATATTTTAATAGTCTTGCACTTGCAAATAACCAGTTCTGGCAAGTCCCTCGAAATAATTGAAATTTAAGCCATTCATCAAAGGGCAAAAGGAAGAGGGGGCTCGACTCATCATTTACAGTTGTTGCCTTTTCCAAATATCGCTCATAAGCCATGAGTACAGAGCAGCTACAGACACCTGATGCATGTACAGTACCAGGTTCTGCAGATGTGGTCAACACCAATGAAAGACTGAGCTTTGCCACTAGTTGAAATACCACTATTGGTGAGAGCTGTAGTCCATCCACTGCCATTCATCCAGACACACTCCAGAGCATCTTCTCTGTATGCATTGCCCCCCATGTAACTAGGAAGGAGTCCTCACCAAGCTCTGTCTGGGGGAACTTCCACTGACGTTTTTTGGCAAGTGTGAATAGGGTCCGTTGATCAGCTAACATGACTGGTGTCTGACCTGGATTTAGGTAGTTGATAGCTTGAAGGAGGACATTCATTGCATGCCAAGCCAAGCCATAGTGGGACTGGTAGGAGACTCTGTGAACAGTGGCAGTATGTATGATCTGGACGGGGGGGCTGAACAAGGCTCTGCAATGCTTGCATAATATGCAGCCCATGAGATCCATTCTTCATCCTCAAGGTTGTCTTTCCCCACAAGGTGTCTGACTCTCTCCAACCACTGGGAGGCTTCTTCAATTATGTTGCTGAGAGGACAAGAGGCTGGCTGAGGATGACTGTTTGTATTAAGGGCAGGAACATCAGTTTGGAGTGAAACATCCAGATCCATTGTTGTGTAGAAAGCTGGCAAGGATTGTACATGCTTCTTCCCCATCTTAGCTGGAACTAGGATGTTAGTGAGATTGGCTGTTTGTTGGTCATCTGACGGGAAGTGCTGCTGAATGCTAATGCATGTCCCGTGGAGGGCTGATTTTGCTGTTGTTGATGATGGGTTGTGGTCAATGTTGTCAAAACCACCATTGGAGAAGACACCCTTAACTGCCTGAGGTGGGACCACCACACCAATCTGCTCCCACTGATTGATCACTGTACTCAATGTTTTCAAACGATCATATGATACACATATACCTCGCTTATGCATGGTATCCACCTGGTATAGTATGCAGGTGCAGATTCATTGCCAGATACAGTGAAGCTGGTGTTTCCCTGTGTGACAACTAACACTACTGCCACATTTCTTGGATCTGCATTTCACAGAGTTGTAAATGATTTGCTGCCCAATTGATGTAGCAACCTGGCACTTCTCTGGTTCAGGGGCTGGCTGGTCAATACCTTATCCATCCAGAAGCATCTTTAGGAACAATCGCAGTAGGGGAGGGATTGAATCAGGAGGCTGTGAAGGAACCTGTAAATTATTGTTTCATCGGAAGATATTCTTCCCGGAGTATCTTAGCTGCTCTGAAGATGATGGATACATCAGTAGATGTGTTGCTTTTCATGCCAACAACAGCTTTCAGGTCATCATCAAACAACATAACAGGGACCAGCTACGATCTAGTCGCACAGATCTGATGTCAATATCCTCACGAAGGCGGGTGGTGTTACATTTAATAATAATTGATTGACTCAAACAATTCATTGAGGACATGTGCTCTGATGACCTGTGTTGCCTTATTTTCTGTCGTGTCACAACGGCGGTTTCTGCTTTTCTATAGAGCCTAGTAAAGCATGCACGATGATGCACTGCCTCCATAGCTACCATGTCACCAGCAGCTTGTTTAGCTAACAGAAACTTGTCACCCAGCAACTGAGCACATTATTTCACTTTTCGATCCAATCCCAGGGTGGAAGCCCTCCTTAGTTCCTTTCTGTTGCCAACTTCACCACAGAAGAAACACGGTGTGGTTTGTTCACATGAGGATGATGATGAGCATGAGAGTATAGCCTGTACAGTGAACTTGCCACCACTATTCATGCACTGTGTTTTTACTGGGCTCACAGACTCTTCATGTCTTCTTCTTGCTCTGTCCACTTTTTGATCATTAATGGCACAGCTAACATAAAAAATGTTCTGTATTCAATGAGAAAGTAATACAAACCTCAAATTGAACCTCAAAGTGTCTCAGATTTTCTGTCACCTCTGATTTAATCCAATTGTTGCAGTCCCTGGTGCAGAATTTATGTTTTGTGGCAGCAACAGGTGTAACTCTCAGGTGATAGCAGTCAGACATATACACATACAGTCAGACAGACACTAATCTCTCAAGACAGATTCAGAGCTCCGCAGCTGAATCTGTCGGGAGCTCCTGATAGTTAGGAATGTTAGGAATGTAAACAAAGACACGTAGACCGGAAGTGGAGAGCTGAGGGCGGACCTAATGGCCACCATCCTGTTATCCACATTCTATTCGGAGGTCCCCCCCAGAGTCAAATTCAAAGGAAAAAAACAGCAGAGGGTGCTGTTTTTTTCCTTTTTTTTTTTTTACTGGGTTCCTAGATTGGACAGACACACATAGAGCATATGGCATGTGCATAAGAGGTTGTACTTCTTAACGTTTTTTATAGGGGGAAACATTTAATGTCTCCTTGTTGTCACTTATTTTGTTGATGAAATGTGCATATTTTACTCCCATTGTGAGGGTAATGAGAAAACTATTGTTTTTTTTAGTCTTGGAACCTATTTAATTGTATTCCTTGACCCCAGAAATGTACACTTTGACACCAATATTATCATTATAGCTCTAACAGAAGCAACGATATGGGCTATGCTGTATTGCTGTAAATGGCGGCGGCCATTTTTTTAAACGCACATACTTTAGAAATGACGTCTTATCTAGTTTGTGTCTTTGGATCATTTATTTCCTATTGCCCTAAGGTACTTCCATGCCAAAGGGAAAACTAAATTAAAGTTTTAGAGGGGAAATAAATGGAAAATTACCCTGTTAAAACGTATTTTTCTAATAAAATGTGCATATTTTACCCCTGTTTTCAATGGCAATAAGAAAATGATTGGGTTTTTTGCCTGGAAACCTATTGAATTGGATTACTTGACCCCAAAAATGTACACTTTGACACCAATATTATTATTATAGCTTTAACAGAAGCAAAGATATTGGTTCTGCTGTATTGCTGTACATGGTGGCGGCCATTTTTTAAAACGTGTATATTTCAGAAATGCAGGGTGATCTAACTCGTCTCTTTGGATAAATGTTTTCCTATGGCCCTAAGGTACTTCCATACCAAAGGGGACCTTTGTATCATGACTTGAAGTCAACGGCCTATTTTTGGGTCCTAACACCTCCACTAAGACTTGTGTCTGTTCATTAGCTGAATAAGGCAGACTTGGTCTGTCAGGCAGAAGGAGCGAGTGCATTCTCCGGCAGCGGCAACAGCCGCGGAACGTCCGCGGAACTTCCGGTGGAGGAGCGGCAGCTCTCGGCAGTGACTGCCGGCGGTGGAGCGTCAGCTGCCGGCGGAGCAGCGGAACTGCCGCGGAAACTGCCGGTGGAGGAGCGGCAGTCGCGGAACTGCCGGTGGAGGAGCGGCAGTCAACTTCTTTTTCCGCCGATAAAGTATAGTTTTGGACCATGACGGAGGCGCGCCGAATCAGCAGACCTTGAGGCCAAGGAGTCGCGCCCGAGCGCCTCCAGGCGCGAGTGCCCGCGACGACCGGCCGATGGTCTGCTATTCGACTAAGCGCCGTCCGAGTTATGTACCGATAGGCACAGAATCGTAAATAATATTGGTGGGGACTGCGTTACACAAACGCAGCACACTCCCAAAGCTGACGCCACCGGCAGCTCCAGCCGCCGCCGCCGCCGTCGCCACCGGCAGCAGCACTCGCTGTCCCTCCTGTCA
The DNA here is from genome assembly GCF_963280865.1 of Gymnoscopelus braueri. NCBI lineage: Eukaryota > Metazoa > Chordata > Actinopteri > Myctophiformes > Myctophidae > Gymnoscopelus > Gymnoscopelus braueri. The sequence goes on from NC_137625.1 coordinate 25,679,036, forward strand.
GGGTCTTCTTTCTTTCAATATCCCGCACCCCGGCCCGGAGGGTTGGGGCGCCCGTGAGGCCAAAGGTCACGCCCGTGGGGGCGGGGCCTTGCGGCTAGGGGGCGTGCGGGGCTGGGAGGGTTTCTGTATGGCTATAAGCCCCAGGGGGGTTTATGAATCCCATAGTGAGTATGTTACGGAGAATTTGAAGAGAAACTCAAGGTTACGAATGTAACCCCGGTTTCTTTAGAATTCGGAGTAACATACTCACCTAACACCCCTGTTTGTGTGCATCTGCATGCAGAGAGCGGTTGTTAAAGAGGATGAGCCACGTCACGCGAGAGGCTTTATACCTCTTCCGGTCTACCGGACACGTGACATACCCTTCTCAGCCAATGAATGGCCCGGGAGTTTATGGTATGTAGCTCTGTGCATCGCCAGGAGGCGCTGATATCCCATAGTGAGTATGTTACTCCGAATTCTAAAGAAACCGGGGTTACATTCGTAACCTCGAGATATTGCATATTGTGTTTTGCATATTGCCTATTGCATTCCTCCCCCATATTGCTGTAATAATTGCTATAATATATTTAAGTGGCAGGGTAATCACTCCTGTCTGTAATGTGTTTCTGTCTGTCTGTCAGTGTCTGTCTGTCTGTCTGTCTGTCTGTCTGTCTGTCTGTCTGTCTGTCTGTCTGTGAGAACAGATGGTCACTTTTAATGAAACTTGTGTTAATGATCAGTAGGCTGCCCCAAAGAGAGGACAACATTCTCGGTCAAAAAGATCAAAGGTCAAGGTCACATTCAAGTTCAAGCAAGGTCAGAGTTACATAATGGATCATATCTCAGGGATCGAATAGGTTGGTTTAGGCAGGGTTTGTACCTCCAGGTATGGATTTACATTTCTTAATAATTCAGAATATGACTCAGAATATTTCTATCATAGTTGAAGTCTTATAAATATTTGAAGATAACTTTTCTATGGCTGGTATAACCTTTTGTTTCTTTGAAATTTGTAGTCAGATTTATAATGAACTAAACAATAATAATAATAATAATAATAATAATAATAATAATAATAATAATAATAATAATAATAATGAGTGTTATGTTATTCAGGTTGAGATGAAGTAGTAGTCATTATTTTCATTGGGTTAATAACACTTGCCTGAGCTGTTTTAGATAAAGGAGGGATCTGATGCCACCTCTCCTCTGACACATTTATTAGAACACCAGAGAAGCATTAAATCCATATTTGATGCTGGCTGTGTGATTACACAACCAGACAGGGTTTTTGTTATGGGACATGTCACTGTGTACGTCTTTGGCTCTGGGACCAGACTGTATGTTACAAGTAAGAGATTTATTTATTGATTTAATTATTTATTTATAAGTGATAGGAATTCTACATAGGCCTACTTTAGGTTTATATTAGCTTTATAGGTTAGGTTCATATTAAGTTGATATGTTAAGGTTTATATAAGATTTATATGTTAATTTAATATATGCGTAATAAAACCACGGAAATTGACAAACTGGCAATATCCGTGGAGATGTTTCAGATTTAAAATGTTATGAATATTCTTTGTATATTTGACAAATACAAATAATTAATATCACAATGTTTCATAGTGCTACATTTGTATATGTATTTGTTACATTTTATGATCCTGTTAAAATATGTCTACACTATAAAAACCAGATGAAGGACAAACTGAAAAAATAAATATAATCTGCACACTGTAAAGTAATTTGCTCTCAGTCAATATAGATTATTAATGTTTTGACCAACAACATCTTAAAGAAGAAAAATGATATCCACTTACAGTCCTTTACCAGGTCATTAATTACTTTGAGGGTCTTTGATGCATGTTTGTTTGATATTTTAAATTGACCAACATTTTATCTGATGACATATTAGCTATAATTAAATAATCATTTTTATAGGTTTTCAGGTGTAGAGAAAAGGGTGAATTAATTGTAACTGTATTCTATGTGTGTTCTATCTATGTTCTATTTAACCTCACATGAGCTATACAGATAGTGTGCAGGGACTCTGGAGGGGGGGGGAGATTGGACATTAGTTCCATTGGGGGGAGGGATATCCCCCCCACTTTTGGGATGAAGAAAAAAGAAAAAACCTCCAACATCTACACTTCATGGAGTACATTTTTTGTACCGAATTAACCGAATTAAAGTAACAAAAACACCCAAAAAAGTAACAAACCCGGTAAAAAAAAATGCAAATTTTCACATACATGCACGTACATCCCCTTCGGTTCTAAAATGCCCTCTGCGTCCTTCTGTGTGTGTGTGTGTGTGTGTGTGTGTGTGTGTGTGTGTGTGTGTGTGTGTGTGTGTGTGTGTGTGCGTGTGTGTGTGTGTGTGTGTGTGCGTGTGCGTGCGCTTGCTGCTAGATGAAGCAGTGCTGAAGCCCACAGTGAGTGTGTACACAGCGTCTCCAGATGCAGTGACAGGGAGGAGAGCGTTGCTGTGTTTGGCTGCAGGCATGTTTCCAGATGTGGTCCAGATGTCATGGAGGAGAGAGTCACCCAGAGGCCAGATGGAGGAGGTGCCATTCACTGAGAGGATGGAGCTGACAGAAGCTGGACGGACAACTGGACTCATTCTACTGGACCAACAACAGGCTGCCATGTATACATACCACTGTAACGTCAAACATGAAGGAGGAATCATCCACAAACAATGTAATGAAATTACTGCTCTCTCTCTCTCTCTAGTAAAGTTAAAGTCTCACTGGCCAATACCGACCCAGAACAGTTTTTCTCTGAGCTCCCATCTCCCATCAATGCTGAGATTCCAAGTATTATGATCTGTCACTGTGGAGTTGACGTTTTAACTTATTTACTGATGATGTACAAGTTTAATTAATGACAAAAACATGTAACCCTCCCTCTTCACCTGTATTTGGAAAACCGACTGATAGAAGACAGACTGGGTTTATCAGGCCTGCGTTGCCCTGTCTGTATTTATTTTTACAACAATATGTAGATATCTTTGATTTCTCTTTGATCCCCCCCCCCACACACACACACACACACAATTGTTTTCCTTTCTGAAAAAGTAAATGAGGGAGCTTTCACAAAAACAAATTACACCCACTTCTCCAGTGAAAAGGTTTTTCACTGGATGTTACTGGATTATATTTGTTCTGTTTATGTATTTATATACTACTAGCACTGTGCCTTTCAGCAAAGTACTATAGCCTACTTGAGCTTCCAATAGTTTCAGTTATTAACTGTATGAGTGCAACATTTCCCTGAATAAATAACAGAATTGTTCCCATCTGTACCTGCTATTCCAGTGACTACTACATCTGTGCCCGTGGTTACTACAGCTGTACCTGCTATCCCGGGGACTACTACATCTGTACCTGTGGCTACTACAGCTGTACCTGTCACTACGTCTCCTCCACAGCCTGCATCAGTGGACAATACTGACTGTAAGTTGACCTGTTTACTTATATGTCATGACAGTCATGAGTTAGTCATGAGTTGTCTTCAGTCATACTGTTCAGTAGTTATATATAGTAGTATAGTAGTATATATATATAAGTATATATATATATATATATATATATATATATATATATATATATATATATATATATAAGTATATATATATATATACACAAATACATATACACGACTGAACATTTCAGTAACTACTGTACTACTGTGTGTGTGTGTGTGTGTGTGTGTGTGTGTGTGTGTGTGTGTGTGTGTGTGTGTGCGTGCGTGCGTGCGTGTGTGCGTGCGTGCGTGCGTGCGTGCGTGCGTGCGTGCGTGCGTGCGTGCGTGTGTGTATGTGCGTGCTTGCGTGCGTTTGTGCGTGCGTGCGTGCGTGTGTGTGTGTGTGTGTCAGTGTTTCAGATGGTGTGTACAGTGAAGCTGGCGTCTCTGGTCTACTCTCTGATGGTGATGAAGTTCTTCATGTTCAGCTGTGGACTATTGCTGCTCCGCAGACCTTCATCACTCTAGAATCCTCATCATCACTATGTTGCTTGTGCTTGCTATGGTTACAATGGTGTCAGTTCTTCATGTAAACATTGCTATATTAATGTTTTCTATCATTTACACTTACACAGCAGAAAATGTGTAATTCTATTATAATCAAATTGAGTAAAAGGGAATCAGACAGTGAAACTAGAACAGCAATCAGTGGAGTGCTCTCCTCTGTCCATTGTTGCAGTGTCATGTACAATGCCACACCCCCTTTTGGGTAAAGGTTCCGTTTCATATTTTACTATATTAAAAAAACAGGACATGGGCTTTGAGTTTCTCTGTTGAAAGGTCAAAAACAATCTCTTAAATTAATATATTAATAGCATTTTATAAGACAGATTGATAGCTTTGAAGTATCCTATAATATAGTAATGCTATCTCTGATTGTATTGTATTGAACAGTTATGGTTTAGTTTTCATTTTTGTGCTCCAAAGCTTACTATATTATTATTCAACAATGAATTAAATATATTTTATAATATAAAATATTTGATCTAAAGTTTGCTTTTCAATCTGTATATTTATATATCAGTTGTATTTTATGTTGATATAAATAAACACATATTTCAATTAATTGTTTTTACATTGTGTTAGGGTGACCATAATTTGTCACAATATATTTGACATTTTACAATAAAAATGCTTCAGAAGGAATTTAACGGATGTGTTTTTTTGTTTTGTCTTTTCTCTACTTTTCATATAATCACACAATTAAACATCAACCTGTTTACAATCATTACCAAACAGTACAACACACCATCACAATCAGAGTTTAAATATTCACATGAATAAATTCAAAATATCTCTTTGTTGTTTGATCTCCCAAAAACAAAACTCTTCATCAACTGCCTTATATTTTGTAATTACGTGTCCTGGAAAAACAAACAAACAAACAAACAAACAAACAAAAAAACAAACAAACAAACAAACAAACAAACAAACAAACAAACAAACAGTGAGTTCCAATCTATTCCCTGTATAAGTGACTGTGTATACGTTTTTCAACTAATTCTCTAAAGGGTAAATGTTAGTGAGTAGGAATCAGGAATTTCGCCTTTCCTCACAGACCTTATTGAGGATTACATTCCACCCAGACCCCTAAGGTCGGCCGACCAGCTGTTACTGGTTGAGCTCATGACCAAGAAAAAGATTAGAGGTGATCGAGCCTTTGCTGCGGCTGCCCCGAGGCTCTGGAATAATCTTCCATTTAATATTAGAGCCTCTCTGTCCATAAACAGTTTTTAATCATTATTGAAGACATATTTATTTTCTCTGGCTTTTGAGCACAGCTAATCTGATACTCCATGACCACTGACTCTACCTCACTATTTTCTTATTCTTATTCTTATTTGTTATTGTTTTTCAATTGCTGCATATTTGTTGTATCCTATTGTGACATTGTTGTTTTCTACTGCTGTGTTACATAGCACTTTGGTTGGCTTCGGTCATTTGAAATGTGCTCTATAAATACAATTTGAGTTGAGTTGAGTTCCATCAGAGGCCATGTTGTCAAGTAGAAGATAATTCAACGTTTAACCTCCACTAGAGGACAGCATTATCAAGTAAATGTTGCACATTGATGCACTGTGCTTGATCATAGCATCACTATAAGGTAGGCTACTGGCATGAAGAGAACAACTCTCAGACTGAATGTTGATTATCACTTAGTTTCTCTGTTCATTTAAACCTTGCTGTAGAGATGGAACATTGGCTGTGGATGATTCTCACTGTTCTTATCTTTGGTATGATAGAAACTAAATCATGTTATTTCATATGAATATGGATCACTTTTACAAAGTTATCAAGCTGTATATCTGATTACTTCCCAAAAAAAAAATAATAATAAATTTAATTTAACTATTTTTGACCTCCAACTACTACAATTTAGATACATTTGGAGGGTTACAGCATAGATGAGAGCTTTGTTTTATACATGGAACATTTCTTTTGTGCCAAATCTTCTCAAATAGTTAGTGCTGATGTAGTTTTACTTATGAAAGGCCAATGACATTGCTGTTGTGACATGGTTATTTCTTGTTTTCCTCAGGATCCTCATGTGGTGATGAAGTGACTCCTAGCGTGTTGGAGGTGACCTCTACTGAGGGACAAACTGTCACTCTGTCCTGCTCCTATCAAACAGACAGCGAACACATTGAGCTTTACTGGTACCGTCAATATCAGAACCAGGGGCCTCAGTTTCTACTGTATAAAGGAGCCAGAATATATAGTTATCAACACACTTCTGATAATCGTTATCAATCAACAACCTCCAGATCATCAACTGAACTCACCATAACAGACGTAACCCTGGCAGACACAGCTCTCTACTACTGTGCTCTGAGAAACACAGTGATACAAAGACTGTATTAACTGTATTAAAACCTGAACACTCATATCTGTCTATTCTACAAAGAGAAGGGAAGTGGGGATAAAAACACAGATGAACTCTACTGATTTATTATTGATCAAAGCCACAGTGTTTGAAAAGGGTGAATTAATTGTAACTGTATTCTATGTGTGTTCTATCTATGTTCTATTTAACCTCACATGAGCTATACAGATAGTGTGCAGGGACTCTGGAGGGGGGGAGATTGGACATTAGTTCCATTGGGGGGAGGGATATCCCCCCCACTTTTGGGATGAAGAAAAAAGAAAAAACCTCCAACATCTACACTTCATGGAGTACATTTTTTGTACCGAATTAACCGAATTAAAGTAACAAAAACACCCAAAAAAGTAACAAACCCGGTAAAAAAAATGCTAATTTTCACATACATGCACGTACATCCCCTTCGGTTCTAAAATGCCCTCTGCGTCCTTCTGTGTGTGTGTGTGTGTGTGTGTGTGTGTGTGTGTGTGTGTGTGTGTGTGTGTGTGTGTGTGTGTGTGTGTGTGTGTGTGTGTGTGTGTGTGTGTGTGTGTGTGTGTGTGTGTGCGTGCGCTTGCTGCTAGATGAAGCAGTGCTGAAGCCCACAGTGAGTGTGTACACAGCGTCTCCAGATGCAGTGACAGGGAGGAGAGCGTTGCTGTGTTTGGCTGCAGGCATGTTTCCAGATGTGGTCCAGATGTCATGGAGGAGAGAGTCACCCAGAGGCCAGATGGAGGAGGTGCCATTCACTGAGAGGATGGAGCTGACAGAAGCTGGACGGACAACTGGACTCATTCTACTGGACCAACAACAGGCTGCCATGTATACATACCACTGTAACGTCAAACATGAAGGAGGAATCATCCACAAACAATGTAATGAAATTACTGCTCTCTCTCTCTCTCTAGTAAAGTTTGTAAAGTCTCACTGGCCAATACCGACCCAGAACAGTTTTTCTCTGAGCTCCCATCTCCCATCAATGCTGAGATTCCAAGTATTATGATCTGTCACTGTGGAGTTGACGTTTTAACTTATTTACTGATGATGTACAAGTTTAATTAATGACAAAAACATGTAACCCTCCCTCTTCACCTGTATTTGGAAAACCGACTGATAGAAGACAGACTGGGT
>NC_137625.1:25689038-25838600 GCF_963280865.1 Gymnoscopelus braueri
TGTTACATAGCACTTTGGTTGGCTTCGGTCATTTGAAATGTGCTCTATAAATACAATTTGAGTTGAGTTGAGTTCCATCAGAGGCCATGTTGTCAAGTAGAAGATAATTCAACGTTTAACCTCCACTAGAGGACAGCATTATCAAGTAAATGTTGCACATTGATGCACTGTGCTTGATCATAGCATCACTATAAGGTAGGCTACTGGCATGAAGAGAACAACTCTCAGACTGAATGTTGATTATCACTTAGTTTCTCTGTTCATTTAAACCTTGCTGTAGAGATGGAACATTGGCTGTGGATGATTCTCACTGTTCTTATCTTTGGTATGATAGAAACTAAATCATGTTATTTCATATGAATATGGATCACTTTTACAAAGTCATCAAGCTGTATTTCTGATTACTTCCCAAAAAAATAATAATAATAAATTTAATTTAACTATTTTTGACCTCCAACTACTACAATTTAGATACATTTGGAGGGTTACAGCATAGATGAGAGCTTTGTTTTATACATGGAACATTTCTTTTGTGCCAAATCTTCTCAAATAGTTAGTGCTGATGTAGTTTTACTTATGAAAGGCCAATGACATTGCTGTTGTGACATGGTTATTTCTTGTTTTCCTCAGGATCCTCATGTGGTGATGAAGTGACTCCTAGCGTGTTGGAGGTGACCTCTACTGAGGGACAAACTGTCACTCTGTCCTGCTCCTATCAAACAGACAGCGAACACATTGAGCTTTACTGGTACCGTCAATATCAGAACCAGGGGCCTCAGTTTCTACTGTATAAAGGAGCCAGAATATATAGTTATCAACACACTTCTGATAATCGTTATCAATCAACAACCTCCAGATCATCAACTGAACTCACCATAACAGACGTAACCCTGGCAGACACAGCTCTCTACTACTGTGCTCTGAGAAACACAGTGATACAAAGACTGTATTAACTGTATTAAAACCTGAACACTCATATCTGTCTATTCTACAAAGAGAAGGGAAGTGGGGATAAAAACACAGATGAACTCTACTGATTTATTATTGATCAAAGCCACAGTGTTTACACCTGCTAAAGATCCATTGTGGGAGGAAACAGTACTGTATTAAAAAACTCCTCTTCTTCAAACTGTGTCTAGAAGTACCGTTGTTGAACATGTTTTTATAAAGTACATACGTACTGTATTCTTATTGGGGCTATCAAAGTTCATTTGTTTAATTGAGATAAACTCACTGTTACTTTTTTGTGTGGTGCCAGTCGCTTCTACAAGTGACCGTCTGAATACAAGCACATACTCATCAAATAGACTAGGTTCTCAAACTTTGGGGGAACCCCACCCTGACAAGCACTTGGAACTGTAGGAGTTGAGGCATTACTTTTTGTTTGACTCGGTTCGACATATATTGTGAAAATAGCAGATCTACAAGCTTACAACACCTCGCGACGCGAGGCGTTGTGAGCTTGTAGATTGGCTATTTTCAATACTTTTGCCTCTTCCTTATATTATTTGACAATTTGGCCAATGTTTCACCAGTTTTTATAGTATAGTTTGTTGATTACTTTTGATGCAGTAGCCTAATGGACTTTTCTTCCCCTCTTTTTTGTAGGTATTAAAAAGGTCATAAAAGTCCTTAAATTGTCACTTCACTGTCATCTGTGGACACCCCAATAATCATGTCGGGTGACCGACAGGTTGAGAATCACTGAAATAGAGTAGTCCTGACTGATGACCAGCACACACACACCCCCCCCCTGCCCAACCAACCATCCCTTTTTTGCACTACTATGCCTGAACTGCACCTGCTGTATTTATCTGCATGTATATAGAATATACTGTGAAGTTGTTTACACAGAGTTAGGTGACAGCCACTGAAGAAAAATGCTGGGGGTGTATACAACATACCAAGTGTTTTTTCTTTGTTTTTATGCACATGTACATTTGATTTGATTTGATGATGCTCTTTTCATTCTTTTTGCTCTTTTTGCACTCTTTCTTTAAATCTTTTTACGTTTTTATTTATTCTATTGTTATTACTTATGCTGCTGCATTGTCTGAAGGAAGCCGAACCAAAATAGGTTTTACTCTTATGTACCTGTACACAAGATGTAACAATAAAGTACAACCTTGAACCTTGAACCTTGGATATACATATACAGTAATAGCAATCACAGAAGAGTATGAGGAACCAGTGCAAATACCCTGTAATAACTGTGACTGACCTATTTTTTGTATCACACCAGCCACAATAGGGGTCCTGTGCAGACCAACAGGCCTCCAGACTTATGTGTATTTCACACTTAGATACAGGTACACGGATCATCTAGAACACACACACACACACACACACACACACACACACACACACACACACACACACACACACACACACACACACACACACACACACACACACACACACACACACACACACACACACACACACACACACACATTATGCAAACATGGATCACATATAGCATCATAGTTGTAAAGTTATACAATATGTATTACATGTATGTCATCATTGTACACATGTATGACCAACCTGTTCTTTTATTGCCACATATACATGTTTACTGTCCACCGGGTCCAGATGGATTTTGGGAAACACTTTCCGGTCATCATCAGTCCTGTACAGCACCCTGGGACAGGCGGTCTGATACGCCTTGTCTACAGCAAGCTAACATGGAGAGTAAATCAACAAATACAGTATATATAACAGTGTAGCCTTCCGCTTCTGGCACAGCCCCTGTTGCTGTCGCTGTACTTATTTGTTTTAGTTATTTCGTTATTGATATTGCTTTTTTTTTTCTTGGATCGATTACGGGTCTATAAGGACGGGGGCTATTGTTTGTTTCCTTTGTTAAATGTGCTCCTCTAAAGCCCTTTGAGACTGTAACAGTAATTAAGGGCTATTAATAAAAGTGACAAAATTAAGTGTGTCAAGGCGAGATTTTGTCAATACAAATGCAAACCTTTAATGTTACAATATGAATGAACAGTGCTAAGAAAATGCATGTGGATTTTTTTCAGGGATTATTCTCTATGAAAATTCAGCAGTATTATGTCCAAGGAAATTGTTTTGATTGTGTTACCCAGGGGCTATACTCACTTATTTCATCATGTGAGCCCATGCATGCATGAAAGAAAACACTGTATAAAGAGATTCTGTTGTATAATTGTGTTACTGAGATGTAAGCAGGATAGTAGGGCACTCATGTGTGACACAAAGTTCTTGCCATCAGACAAGATAATAAAACAAACTGAATACCACATCAACAACACAACATTTTAAGGGTTAATATTTATTAAAATCCTCATGTTGTAACTGAAAGCATATGACAGACACTACACAGACCTTAATGAGTTGTCCATCTCCTGTTCCGATGAAGAACACCAGCCAAGACTTCTGTCTCACTGCTAGCACTGAGGTCATGGATTTGTGTTTAAACAACACTTTCTCTGGTGTCAGCGAACTGGGCTTATTGCCCTGTAAAACACACACACACACACACACGCACACGCACGCACACACACACACACACACACACACACACACACACACACACACACACACACACACACACACACACACACACACACACACACACACACACACACACACACACACACACACACACACACACACACACACACCTGAAATGGCATGAAACCTATAGTAGCCTACATTATGAGACTTTTTAGTATCAAATCATATCTTAAAACACCAGCTGAGCAAGATTCTTAGAATTAATTACTGATCTGCAAACTTAAAAGCAAACATGTGTATAGAATTGGACAACTTACATTACATGACTTTACATAAATCATATTAATAATAACCTGTTATAAGCTGTTACAGCCTACCTTATCCTTATCATTACAAATGCTGCAGAAGTCTGGATCATCATCTTTCGCTCCATTCGTGGTCGGGCTGATATCAAAGATGGCAAGCACTGTACTGTCCATGTCCTGCGAGTCACTGGCCGCAAACACACCTGCCCACAGAACCTGTGGACTGCCGCCTGGAATAACGGAGGAAGACAGGAGACTGGTGCGCTTTCTGGTATCTTTACCAAACTCAAGTGTTGCACCTCGCAGGGACTTTAAGGTATCCGTCTTATGCGTTTTGCTTTGGAGCCAAACAAGGCGAATTCTACCTTCATTTTTTCCATCTGGTATTTTAGAGAATATGTAAATGGTTGAATTGATCTGAAAGCCATCCACTAACTCAAAGCTTTTATCAGATCTTGTCCAGATGTGAGGGGTGCCAATGTTACCAGTTTCTGAAAATATACCCCCATCCCCAGGCTGTTGGTCATTTGTATTAAGCAGGGAAATCACTCTGTCTGCTAAAATGCCACAACCCGAGTACTTTAGCAGCTAAAATGTACACCTCGGTTTTCCCTGCGCTCACCTCCACGTGGACCAGGCGTCCAGTGAACGTGTCGTTGGGTCCAGACCCCACGCTGATCTTCTCCATGTGCACCGATTTTGAGATGTTCTTCAGGTCTAGTAACTCGCAGTAGTCGCATCCACGCAACGTAAAGCCGCAGATGATCAAAGTGCCGTTCTCGACGAACGGAACCATCGTATTGACGATGAAGGTTGCGTTGCCAAGGACCCCCTCTCGAACCCTCTGAAAGGTGTCATCCGTCAGGTGTCCTCTCTGAGATCGACTCTGGAGCAGAGACAACGTGTGGCTCAGGTGGTACAGGCGCTCCTTGGTGACAACGTAAACGGAATCGTTGGCGACAGCAAAGTCGCGGACATCTCCGTCAAAAGTGAAATCTGCGTCCCGATCGCACCAACCAGATCTCACACTCAGTACAAATAACAGCTTGAGTCCTAGAATGGCCCTCATCTTGTACAACCGTCAATTCCCCTGCCAATTCCCCTGGGGACATAGACAGTGTATGTGACACAGTCAGTCAGTCAGCACCCTGTGCCAACAATCAACAAGTGCTGTGAGTGAGTTGCTAAGGGGAACAAACACCGCGCGCTTCCTTTGCGTGCTTCAAAGCTGATGTGAGAACTGCGAAGATCCGGTGTTGAACTTGTGCAGTCTGCAGATGATGGAGGGAAATTGCCTAACCACCCCGAATAACCCAGAGGCTACTGCGTAATAGTGCGTAATAAAGGTCAGTGCTTCTCAAACTTTTTCACGTCAAGGACCCCCAAATGCACACTTATTAGCCCGCGGACCCCCATTTGAAAATGTATGCCACCCCCATCAGAGAAGGTTTTTACGGCTCTAGCACTGATTTTCAACCATTTTAATTTAAGGACCCCCAGTTTGACATGCATTAAAGGACGACTTCACAGATTTTCAACCTATCTTCATATAATTGGTCCTCACTAATTCTCATGATAAAATGGTACAATTTTTTCCTACTTGGTCTGTGTCTCATAGGAGGGCTGTGGACAGTCCAGAAACCCGTCTACCAGTGACATCATCGTTAGGCATGATTTTTTTTTCCAACAAGATTTCACATTTTTTATTTAGGATTTGTATTAACACGAGAACAATGGCTTCTTTTATTGCATTGCAACTTTCCAGGAATAGAAAGCCTGCAGTTTCTATTAGCTTGGATTCCCCATTGATGATGTCACTGGTAGACGGGACTCTGAACTGTCCACAGCCCTCCTCTGAGACACAGACCGAGTAGAAAAAAATTGTACCATTTTATCATGAGTATTAGTGAGGACCAATTATATGAAGATAGGTTGAAAATCGGTGAAGTCGTTCTTTAAGGCTACGGATCGACCCCCATTTACTGGCATTTCTATCTCTATCAGTATTAATTTAACTCTGAGAGTGTACAATACAGGTCCATTTGGTTCCATTTGTACACTCTCAGAGTTACAGCCCGTCCCATATAGGGTCCATTTGATTCCTAACTATCCATCATTTAGCTGGGGACCCCCTGGAACTCCCTCAAGGACCCCATGGGGTCCCCAGACCCAACTTTGAGAACCAATGGTATAGGTCATCTATGATAGAGCTCAGCTGTTTTGTCTCAGCCAGGCCGAAGGCGTGACCAAGACTATGTTTTGCAAATTGCACCCTGTCTGTCTGTCTGTCTGTCTGTCTGTCTGTCTGTCTGTCTGTCTGTCTGTCTGTCTGTAAGCAGCTTACCTCCGGCACCTTTGACCCGATGGCAGCGAAACTGTGCACGCACACTCCCTGGGTGCCAGAGCAGAACCTCTGCCCCAAATATTTTTGATATAGGCTACTTCTACAGATTTTATCCATACATCACGCAAATCAGTAGCCTACACAGTATCTCTATAGTCATGTCATGTGATCAAGACGGATCTGTCCGATTCATATTCATATTCCATCCATCCTAAGATTGGCTTCCAAAGTTTGCAGGATTGGTCCGTTTTGAACAAAATGCCTCAAATCATGAACGCAGCGAGCGATTTCGAGAAATTTAGGCTGAGGAAGAAATGCCACTTGACATTTTTCAAATAAGCCTCATGGTGGCGCTATAACAAGCCGATTCTATTTTTCTTATAACTGCACCGATCTGCGTGAAACTTTGCACACGCACTCCCTAGAGGCCAAGAAAAAACCTCCTCATTTTTCACATCTGTCTTTTATAGCGCCACCAAGAGGCCGACTTTTGTGAAACCCTTTTTTTTTTTGTCAGAAAATCACGCAAATCGGTACACAGTATCTCTAAAGTCATGTGATCAAGACAGATCTGTTTGATTTTTCATATTCCATCCTGATTGGCTAAGATTGACATCTCAAGTTTGCAGGAGTGGCCCGTTTTGAATAAAATGCCGCAAATCATGAACACAGTGTCCGATTGTGGTGAAACTTTGCACGCACGTTCGCACTACGTTGATGAACAAATGCCACCCTTTTAGCATTGCCTTATTATAGCCTCACCAGGAGGCCAATTTTTGCAAACACATTTTTTAATTGCGAACGCGGAAGTAGGCGCGCCTCCGCCCAAGTGGAGCCTACTATGAAACTCTGCTCGGCTTGTGTGTGTGTGTGTGTGTGTGTGTGTCTGTCTGTGTGCAGTGCACTGCCTGGGTGCGGCCGACAGAGTGCGCCAGAGTGCAGCTACAGTCAAAACACACACACACACACACACACACACACACACACACACACACACACACACACACACACACAAGTCCGTAAATACACAATATTTTCGAGCTGCGTTCGCTTCCAGCGTTCGTGCGTCTTACTTGTATTATAGTATACTCCTACAAATATTGTCCAAACACCACGCAAATCGGTACAAGATATCTCTATAGTCAAGTGATCAAGACAGATCCGTCTGATTTTTCATATTCCTTCCTGATTGGCAAACTCTGAACATTGCTGGGCCACAATAACCTACCTGACCTGGCGGAGATCTGTGCTCAGAGGAGCACTTTTTCAAGTTTTTTTCCCCATGCATTTTATTTTCATACGCTGATTATTACGCTCAAAATACGTAGCAGGCTATGCATTGCGAACAAGAGCCTTGCGTTCATGCATTTAACATTATGGTCTATTTCTGAGTGTGGGGAAATCTTTCATTTCTCAGTTGTCAATGTGAAAAGGCGAGTGTGACTGATGCTATCCTACTTTTAGCACTGCCACTCTGTGCTAAGCAGTCTATTCATACAGTTAGTAGGCTAATAAACCAAACTTATATCATAGCCTGATGCTGATGGGAAATCCCAGTTGGCATGCCTACAGCTCCACATTTCCACACCAACAGGCTATAGGCCTATTATCCAAAGCGACTTACAATAAGTGCATTCAACATACAGTAGGTAGGGAACGAAACTACTAATCACCAGAAGTATCATGTGCATTCTCTTCTAAAACAACTTAAACAAGCAACCAAGAGTATACCTAGCGCTAAAGTAAAAGTGCAATATATCAGCTACCTATTTTCATAAACAGATGAGACAAAATAGGAAAATCAAATGAGCAAGAGCTAAAAGAAATAAGTGTATCGAATAAACAAGATCCAATCATACAGTTGTAATGTAAATACACCGGATTTAGCAAAGATGCTAATTTGTGCTGAGTTAATCTTCTTTAATAGAATCAAAGATCTGATCCAGCAGGCACAGTGGGTTTGTAATAGGCCTAATCAGTCAATTCTGTGTGCAATGTTTTATAGTTCAGCTGTATGCAAAGACAGAGATGTAGGCCTACGAATCAGAGGGGTTCTCTTTGCAATATCATTAATAAAGTTTGCATAACCTTGACGATTGTGCTGTAGCCTGAAACAGTAAACCTTTAATATTAAAATTTAATATGCGAGCTCTTAGGTCAGAGAGACCTCAATGCAATATTTAAAAGAAACGTGTATAAAGTAGTAATAACCAGACATATTTATGCCGGAAAAGAAGAAAGTAGTCTATATGGTAGATGGGATGTATAATTTTGTACAAGTTTTATGTATCACACACTTCTAGAGACCAAGAAGAAATTCACGAACTGTAATATTACACTGCAATTAAAATGTAGGCTAACTTGATTTGAAATATCAAGCCTTTCTCGGCTATTATAGTCTATAATAGGATATTGGCAGTGGTAGTGGTGGAAAAAGTACACACATATTAAGTAAAAATATAAAAACTGCAATGTAGAAGTACTCTGTTACAAGTAAAAGTCTGGAATTCAAATTTTACTTGAGTAAAAGTACAAAAGTATTGGTATCAAAATGTAGCCTACTTAGGAGTACCAAAAGAAGAAAGTAGCCTACTCATTATGAAGAATGTCAACCGAGTATTCAAATGTATAAAAATCTTTGAAAATAGTAGATCTACATGTAGATCTACTATTTTCAAAGATTCTCACAACGCATTGTGTTGTGAGTTAATGTACTTAGTTACTTTACACCACTGGTGTGTGCTACTATTTTCTAACACTAGAGGGCATCACACGCCACCATATCACGTAGAGGACTGCAACGGTATGCAGCACTTCTACAGCTCAGTGCAGGGTGGAATTCAGTGTTGCCATGTCCGCTTATTATAAGCGACTTTGGGCTAGTTTTTCTGTAAAGTTGCTTGTGGTAGTGGAGGGTTGCAGGTGTTTTGGCACTTGTTTTAAGTATTTTGCTTATTTGGGCTTGTTCCTAAAGTGTAGTTGTTTATTTGGGCTTGTTTCTAAAGTGCAGTAGTTTCTTATTTGGGCTTGTTTCCTCATGTCGTTTAAACCAGTGTTTCTCAAACATTTTCAAGTCAATGACACGACCCCCCCCCCCCCCATTAATATGTATTTGTCTGCGGACCCACATCCCATCTGAACATATTTTATGCCAGGACCCCCCCCCCCCCCATACAAGATTTGTGTTGTTAAAGTGTCTAAAAAATATTCATTTTCTTTCCCCAAAATGTCTTCAAGATTTTTTTTATTATTAAATAGCTCGACACATGTGAGCTTGTAGATTGGCTATTTTCAAATAGCCAATGTATTATGTTTAAAGGGCGAAGGGGGCGGCTCGCTTCTTTTGGGCTTGTTTTCATAGACCATGCAGGTTCCTTC
The DNA here is from genome assembly GCF_963280865.1 of Gymnoscopelus braueri. NCBI lineage: Eukaryota > Metazoa > Chordata > Actinopteri > Myctophiformes > Myctophidae > Gymnoscopelus > Gymnoscopelus braueri. The sequence goes on from NC_137625.1 coordinate 25,698,558, forward strand.
TCGTTTTCATGGGCTTGTTTTCATGGACCTGGTTGCTTGTTTCTCTCGCAACATCTGGCAACGCTGGTGGAATTGGCTCCACGCTCCTGTATATTTGGACGGATCTCTCCGTCTTGATGATCATTGACAGTTCAGTCGTCCAGCTGCCGTTCCGTCCGTCCGTCTGCTCCGGTCATTGTTGTGGTCACTAGGAGGTCAGGTGTGTCCACTTGTACAGCTGTCTCAGCATCTAGGCGCGTCTGACTGAAGGTCAAGCACACCATCGTCTGACCACCAGTGTCAACTCCTGTATCCCTGCGTTCAGCAATCGGTTTCATTCAATCGTTTCTGGTGAGTAAATAGAGGCGACGCATGTTTAGGCTTAGCCCTGTTCCACAGAGCGTTAGTGAGTTCTCTCTAACGCCCTGCAAGGCGCGCTGCTCTGCTCATAGACCGAACATTACACTGACTGCCGTGCGAGGTCTCCGTCTTTAATCGAAATAAACAAAACTACTTCGCTACTCACCGAAATAAAGGCTGTTTTGTGTTGTTGAAGGTCTATTCTCCCGGGTGGGAAGCCACCTTCTCTGTATAATACGCTTTTTGGGCAGAAAATAAGATATGTCCGCAAGATGGAAATTATTTTATTTACTCCACTGCGCCCTCTACAGATCTGGTCAATGATCATTTACATTGACCAGATATGTAGAGAGCGCAGTGGAGCACATAAAATAATTTCCGTCAGGCGGACATATTTCATTTTCTGCCCAAAAAGTGAATTATTCAGAGACGGTGGGGTCCTGAGATGCTTCCCACCCTGGAGAATAGACGTTCAACAACACAAAACTGCCTTTTTTTCGGTGAGTAGCGAAGCAGTTTTGTTTATTTTTTTTACTAAAGTTGGAGATCTCGCACGGCAGTGTAATTGTGGGTCTATGAGCAGAGCAGCGCGGCTGGCAGAGCGTTTAGAGAGAACTCACTGACGCTCTGGACCAGAGCTACGCATGTTTAGGCTACACAGGTCTGCGTTTAGAGATTATCACTACAAAGTTGACAACAATGTTGCTTCCTCGAGACGTTTTCCTACTTGTAGCCTACTAGGTCTAGTCTCTGACAATAGCCTCCACATATTACCTTAAAGGCTCACCACAGTTATTTTAAGATCGAAAGACGTCAAAGTTTATCTGTTAATGTTATCCCGTTGGAAAATGAAATGGAAATCAAATCAACAGGGCAATTTGACTTCATTGCATTACTGCGTGATGTTCACATGATCATCTACTCCTATTAGCATAGTATTTTTTCCACCTTTTGCAATAGCCTACACAAAGAGCAGCCTTTGCTATTTAATTTGTTATAAATTATCATTACATTGGAGCAGGGTTCTTGTCGTGGCATTCAAGCCGTTGATCGCATTGAGCTCCGCTTTGTGCGTGTTGGTGTTGCGCAATAGACCAATTATTTGTTTACCAACATTGAGACTGAACGCACAAGTGATTGTTTCATGCAATCAATTCCCAACATATTGTTTCGGGGTTTCGCTGGTTTCAGTTCATTCAACCTCCTCCTGTGTGTTGGCTAGTGAGGCGCGCCCTAGCGAGACCATAGAGCGAGACATGACAGAATGGGTTTCATTTGATGCTGGGCTGCGCGCGCATACTGGTTCTTATCAGCGTGACGTCGTCTGTTAAGGGGTCCATAGCGATATATTATAACTCTATGGTCTATACAGTCTTTATCTCTCAGCAGAGTAGGGGTCATTCAGAGTAGGGGTCACTCAGCAGAGTAGGGGTCATTCAGGCCCTGAATTTCAGGGAGAGTTTCGAGGAGACCTGAGAATGTGGGAGCATTTTGTCTGTCCCCAGACTCGCAGTGGGATTACCTGTTGAAAAAGCACATTTTAAAGACTTGTAACTATGGATGGCACTGTGTTTTGTTATGTTAACTCTTAAAAAGTACATGGGATGGTGTGCAGTTTAAGAGCGGAATAAACAAACATGACATCTAAGAGAATCCACCAAACTAAAGGTTATTGTCCAGTTTGTCTCCCTTTCTTCAGATGACAGGCAGCCTGTGGTCTGTGAATGTCTTTCTATAGCGTGTGGTGCACCGTACAGCTGGGTCCTCCCTGGGTTTGGAGCTGGTAGCTCTGTAATCTGTCCCTGAACCACATGCAGCACCACCCATATTCCTTCTGCATGCCGCTGACTCAACACAGGAAAATGACACAAAGCAGTGGGCACACACAGAACGTTATTTTGGTGTGGAAAGAAAAATAAATGTGCTCAGTTTGGGTGTTGTTGGACAGTGTCCAGGTAGAACCGTACTAGTAGGATTTTGGTTACACCAGACCAGCTCCCCCGAAACGCCAGAGGATTCATTCCACACAAACCAAGCTGGGTCCGTGGTCTTTGTGTTTTGTTCCAGGCTCTGGACAGGTCCATTTTTAATGCCTCAGGTTTTGTGTTTTTCCAGCTGAACTGCAATTTATTTTTTATTGCCCCCTAGCATGTGAGCACAGATTTAATGCACCAGGAAGGCGTACAATAGTTTATGCTGTGTATGTCATGATGTAAGCGTTAGAAAATGAATTTAAACAGATGCAATGAGCGTATACTGTAGTATATACTTAGCATGCACTACTTATTGGCAACTTGTTCTAAACACAGATGCCCGTGAAAGCCTTTTATGGAATTTTGGATATGTAGGTAGAACCAGAACCCCATAGATAGGCCCTTACGGGGCTCATGAAGATCTCTGCTTCGGAGGGCTCTAGTCATCTCAAATTATGTGCCATTCCAGATGGCCTAAAATGCGGGCTGATGTTTGATATGGAAGGACACACACACGCACGCTAGCACACGTGCATGCACACACACACACACACACACACACACACACACACACACACACACACACACACACACACACACACACACACACACACACACACACACACACACACACACACACACACACACACACCACTTAAAAAACACGTAAGATTGTGCAATATATTTTTTTCCTTTTTGCTATGAAATATACATTTCAGTGGTGTTAAAAAGCCACATCCAGATGTGTTCAATTTTGTCGCCGTGATGCAGGCTCTGACTGATCTCTCCGGACCACTTAACAGCCACTTAACTCACTCCATCTCAGGCCTCATGGAAGCCATTCATCTGATGAGCTCCCCTTCAGGTGACTTCATTATATGACGGGGGATGAGGGGTAGACTTGAATTAAGTCCATAAATGGCAAAAGGCCAGAGGGATGATGGCAGTAGAATACTGTAGTATACTGTACCGTTGGAAACAGATTCCTCTCCATGTCTCTCTGGTTCTGTGTGGGAGATGAATTACTCTGTGTGTGTGTGTGTGTGTGTGTGTGTGTGTGTGTGTGTGTGTGTGTGTGTGTGTGTGTGTGTGTGTGTGTGTGTGTGTGTGTGTGTGTGTGTGTGTGGATCCTTTTAGTCAGTTGACCCAGACAGTTCAGAGACAGTTGACAAGAGAGAGCCTGTTGAGACTAAAACAATAATTCTAATTGATGGAGTGAAAGGAAAAAAGCGATAGTCAGTTTTTTTGTTTGTTTGGGGGTGGGGTAGAGACTGAGAGAGGTAGAGAGAGACAGACAGCCAGGCAAAGTTCAGAAATCCTGTCACTGGAAGGTCATGCCGCTGCTCCGGGATCCCAGCATGGATGGAGAGGTGGAGAGAGAGAGAGAGAAAGCATGGAGAGAGGCAGAGATTGTAGCTGGAGAGGAAGAGAGAGAGAGAGCATGGATGCAGAGGTGGAGAGAGTGTGGATGGAGAGGTGGAGAGAGAGAGAGAGAGAGAGCGTGGATGGTTTGGCAGAGAGAAAGAGAGATGACCTCATCCATGTTGACTGAGGCACTCCTTTGCCACTTGAGCCCCAGTGGGGAGGTTTAGGACGGGGCACATGCGGGACGTGTACGACCATGCCATATATGGGTACGTGTGTCGGTGCAAAATAGAAAGGATGGGAGAAATAACGGTGCGTGTGTGTGTGTGTGTGTGTGTGTGTGTGTGTGTTTGAGACGATGAGGATGACTGCTTGGATGTACGCCACCTCATAACTTCAGCCAGTGTGAAGTCCGCCGGTTTACATGAAGTCTGGGTCATGTTTCTGACACCTTCTTGGCCCCGTACAAGTTTTGTGGAACCATGGCAGTGACAACTTGTTGTTGTGGGAAATGTTCCTAATTTTTCCAAGGAAAACAATTATATTTACTTGATTTTCTAGGACAGTGTTGTTTTTTGGGGGGTTACCTCTCTGCCTGCCTGCCATTATTTTGCAGTCTGCCTCTGACACACAGGCGCATGCATGCACACAAAATCACATGCGCCCACTAACACTATAGGATCCCAATGCCTCCCAAAAGCCTGCCTCAGCAACAAAGGAGTGTGTGAGTCACGGCAATGATGCGGTTGGCGGTTGCCCCCGGTAACACAGTGAACAACATCTCGGCCTCTTCCATCACTCTAGTAGGTGTGAGCCTGCAGCCCCACTTGCACTTATTATATAGCGGACAAAAATAATATATACCACCCCCTTCTCTCACTCTTGCTCCTCTGATTTGTCTTTCAGTGTAAAATGAACACTCCACTACTGTGTAGCTCACTCATTCTCTTTTGGTCTTCAATGCTTCTGTCTCTTTCTCCTGCTCCCCCATCTCCCTCTCACTTCCTCTATCCCTCTGCCTCCTACTCTCCCTCCCTGAGCCTCCTCCCCTCTCCCCCTTCCAGCTTCTCCTCACTTTCAGCCTCCTTTCCTCTCTCCCAGGCTTTCTTCCACAGCCTCCTCCCTCTCTTCCTCTCCCTCAGCCTCCTTCCTCTTCTCCTTGTCTCTTTCTCTCCCTCAGCCTCCTCCATCCCTCTCTTCCTCCTCAGCCTCTTTCCCTCTCTCTTGCTCTCACTGCTCCAGAGAGATGAAGTGCTTGTCAGAGTTCATTAGAGGTTCATAGAGGTTTGACTCTGAGCCAATATGTGCTTCCAACACCATTTTGTTATCTTCAAAGATAGAAGTACAGTGGAGTTGTTATTGTCTATCATACAACAGGTAGTTCCGACCAAGCAATCTGATTGGCTGAAATAGCTATGTAGCCGTGCTTCAAACCAGCATCATAGCACGGGCCTAATCACATTAATAAATCACTCCGCACTGCAGTCCGCACCTGATTAGACCATATATGGCACAGCTGTGCTGTGAAGTCACGCTGTCCCACGGTAGGAAAACAAACAGACAGTAGCCTGACCCACCGCCGCCACCGGAGAACAAACAGCTATGCAAAATGGACTATGTTGTTAATTCGAGGGTGTGCTTTACCTTACATTATTGGCACTTCTGTGATGCTCGCGGAACTCGGCTTCGCCTCGTTCCTGACCGCATCACAGGCGTGCCAATAATGATGGTAAAGCACACCCTCTCGTGTAATATTGCTTAATTATCACACTCAATATGATCATGATTTCAGGCTAGAAAGCAAAGCTACCGAGGGCTTTGTTTTTGACACAAAATGTGTTATTAAACACAAAATCCCTGTCTGATCAGATCCCAATGATATGCTGTTCCAATTCAGTCCTAAACATGTAGCTTGTCTTACAAAGTCTTAGAAGTATAGTCTCTCATTTCTGTATATATTAATTCATTAGTTTAAAGGTAATTTTCTTGGGTTAAAATAAGTGTTAAATAGTTCTATATTCTGATAGTAATCATTGCTATAGAGTGTTGTTCAGTAACAGGAGTCTCCATGTCTCTCCAGCTCTTTAGTAAACAGAAAATGCATTTTCAGGTCGGGATACCTATTGTATCCAATCAGGGTAAGAGAACTCAGACAGGATACAGATTGAACAAGTGAAATTGGAAGTGATGACACAAGAAAATGAGCAGACAAAATTGGAACTGGAACAATATAAACTGATAAATAAACTGATACATGTGTACTCTTCTGATTGGCTGAAATTTTGCAACCCACCTGAAAATGTATTTTCTGTTTATCAAAGAGCTGGAGAGACATGGAGACTCCTGTTACTGAACAAACACTCTATAGCAATGATTACAGAATATAGTGCTTTAACCTTTTAACAAAAAGCTTTTTGTTTTAACCCAAAAATATCACTTACCCTGCCTTTAAAGCTTCAACATGCACAAAACAGTGCAATGTTAGACAGCAGAAAAACTCTTCATTTAACTCTGAGAGGATACACATGGACCCAAACAGGATTGTACTGTGTACCACAGCAGCAGGTCTTTGCCTGATGGTCTTTTGCGTGTTTGTGTCCCCAGACGACATCTCCTCCTTTGTGGACAGACTGGCTGAGGATGGGCTGTTGATCGCTGAACAGCCCCAGGACCTGTCAACACTGTGACCGGCTCGCTGAAGCATCGCTCGCTTCCGCTGCTGTCATGGCGAAGAGCGCAGAGGTGAAGCTGGCTGTTTTTGGCAGAGCGGGGGTCGGCAAATCAGGTAGGAATTTAAATACTTGTGTTTTTTTTTTGTCGAGCTATAGGATCATCCTCATCTAGGTTAAGCATTCTTCCATAGGGCACAGCAGAGCGTATATAAAGCCTGGCCTCATCTGGCACCAAGTATGTTATCTTCAAGTAGCTTAACTAGATAACATGGAACATATGTTTCTCAGCGACCGCAAAATCAAGACCGATTGCTCCCCGTAGCAATCAGCTGTGCTGAAAGACATACCGTGTGGAATCTCCTTCACATTTAAGAGGTCCATTATTTTAACCCTTTCAGTCCGGGGAGGCATCTGTAATTTTTTTTATTTCTTTGGCTATTAAAAAAATAGCAGATCTACAAGCTCTTAGCTTTTTCAAAAAATAGCAGATCTATTTTTTGAAAAATCGTGAAAATGTGTGCAAATCTTTGAATATCTGTTTTTCCGTAGCGAAAATTTTTAACTCTGTTACAACTTCTGGGGGGTCCCTGGAACAAAATATTTTGATATTTTGATATTTAGAAGACATTTGTAGAATCCCACCAGAAGCAAAGATTTGAGTTAAAACATTTTGCTTTAAAAAAATATATATATTAAAAGATTTGCCCACATTTTCGAGATTTTTCAGAAAATTTATAAATAAAATAAGACTTCTTTCCCGGTCTTAATGGGTTAATACCTGCGGAGGTCAAAGCAGGGACTGTATTTGAGACTGTAAGAAGATACCAGAGGAATTCACTATATACAGTACGAGAGAGAGATTACTCATAAAGCATGCCAGCCACCTGGGTGATGTCATTCAAATGTCCCAAACCATCGCACAGCACAGTGCACAACACAGCAGCTTTTCATTTAGCTTTCTTTAAAGTGCGTTAGTTTCTCTTTAACAGACCAAAAATCACAAGAGGAATCCTTTAACAGATAAACAACGAAGACAGCAAAGGTCATCATGAGTTGCATTTCTGTCCTTTACACACTTTGTTGAGTAAAACTCCATCTAAGCCTATTTTAAAACCAGTGGCAAGTGGCGTAACACCGTCCTATGACAAAGAAGAAAAAAAAGTACTGTGTGGAATGGCAGTTAGTTTGTTTGCTTGGTACAACGTCCTAGCGCTGTTTCGCAGGAAGCAATAACCCACCGCCTCTTCAAGTCTGCTTCGAAGAGGGAGATAAGTTCACAAGATGCCATTTTGAACTTCAGCATTTACAGCTCAATGCCCCTCAGTGTCCTTTCTTAGCTTGAATTGTCATATATATTTATGTGTGTGTGTGTGTGTGTGTGTGCGCGCGCGTGCGTGCGTCTCTGTGTGTGTGTGAGGAAGCTTTTATGACTAAAGTCATTAAATACCAGCCGCTCCTCCATACCATTACAGAGTTAGGTTATAGGTGCAATCTACTTGTGTTTATCTTTGGCAGCAGCATAGGACATGTACATACTGTAGGTTGGTTGTAAGAGGCTTCCAACAACTTGGGATGCCAAAAAAGCAGCTAAACGGCTTGCAGAATTCAGTTCAATCTTTTCTATTATTGGTAGCCGCCAAATATGGTGAAGACGCTGTTACTTGTATCCCTGAGGGGTGTTTGGGTATTTGTCCAAGATTAGCTGACTGTAAAATTTTTTACTGCACCGTGTGTGTGAACACGCAAATGTCTTTTTTGTACTGCAAATTCATTTCATTTGAATATAGAATTGTAATAGCAGCGTTAAGACAATTGCTCTGAACAAAGGGGGCAGCTGAATTGTCAAAACTATCGCACCATTGTTTAATTGCTACTTTCCTTATTTTTATTTGACTGTTGTAATGTTAAAATGAACTAGCAAACTGATTACATAATCTATTTTATGCAGACTACTACAGTAATCTAATTAGCCCGATGACGTGTACAGTACCAGCACTATTAGCTTTCTACCACATTCTCTGGCAGAAATGTCTGAATGCACCAGCAGCATAATATCACAGATGTGTAGTTACAGTAGGGTTTGCTCATAGTCAATAAACAAGTGGTTCTCAAATCTAGGGGCAGCACGGTGGCTCGTGGGCCTTTTGTTTATACCTTACCCCTTTTGGTGTTGTTTTGTTAACTACTGTGAGCTCGACAGCTGACAAGACGGCATGAAGCAGAAGCAGCATTGCCACGCTGTGCGTCGTCCATCCCATGGTGTCCAGTCGGCGAGCACATGATGAACATGCACACAGAGCTGCAGATGGACTGAACTTGTATACAAGAGGATGTTACCCAGCCACGCCCACCCCCCCTCAGTCTCTACTACATCCACACACAGCTAGCAGCAAGGGTTGGCGGTGGTCAGGAATCAAATTAATAAATGTCTCAACTGTTTATCAGATTCTGTCTGAAAGATTCAGGGCTAGTGGAAAAACATTCCTAGCTAAAGCCCCAGAAGCCCGATGTTGACGATGTCGCTGGAAAAAAACTCAACTCAGATTTGACTTGGTAAAAGCCCAGACCAATAGCTTAAAACCCACTAAATAAATCACTAATGTATCACTAGTCTACAGTAGTTTAACCTACAGGCTGGTCACTGCCATACTGGCATGGACTGTTGATGATGGGAATGGGCAGAGCTGTAGACTTTACTTAAGGATCGAGACTGATTTAAAGGAGAATTCCGGACAAATTAAGTGTTATCTTTGATGTCTCGTTACTCACCTAGCGACGTGAAAAGTGGCGTTCTTTTTTTCCATATATTCCCCTGTCGTCATTTTTTAAACCCCCTCCGTTGTCATAATGGGAGCGCGTGGGTAAGGGAAATTCGTCTATTATAACCGACGCAAAGTTGTTTTTTTCTCTACTAGTATTCATAGTAGAGTCTCATGATAGTCAAACATGCGTTGAAACTATCTGCGAGGCTGCCGTCAATGGCGAACGATTTAACACTGGTTGCTTGTTTCTTCCAGAACCTGGCAACTCGTGTTGCCAGAATCTGGAAACAAGCAACCAGTGTTAAATCGTTCGCCATTGACGGCAGATTTGCACACATTTTCACGATTAAAAAAAAAATAGCAGATCTACAAGCTCGTAGCGCGGCACTCGGTGCCGCGCTATGAGCTTGTAGATCTGCTATTTTTGAATAGCCAAAGTGTAAAATAATGCTTTTTAGCTCAAATCAAAAAATGACACAGATGCGTTCCAGGTCTAAATGGGTTAATCACTCCAATCACTGGTTTAGGCCCAAAATACGTCTGACTTGCTTTCACATTATGAACCCTTGAGAAGTCTCAGTGGGGCTATTATGTATTATGCCACACATAGTTGGAACAAACTATCAGAGGATCTGAGCCTCACACCAACTCAGACCAACTTGATAGGCCCATATATAGTCTTGTCACTATGACTCAGACATAACTCAGACATAGTATATATCTACATACATACATTAAATCCTATTTCAACTTTGAATGTTTTTTTTTTTAAATTAAGGCCCTACTTAATATTTAAAAAAATAGCCGATCTACAAGCTCACAATGTGTCACGATGCAATGCGTTGTGAGCTTGTATTTTCACAATTCATTTATGTTTATTAAATAATAATAACAAAGGAACTGTTTTGGACATTGCAAAGGTTTCCACGCGACCCCACACGACCCCCCACACACACACACACACACGACCCCCCACACACACACACACACACACACACACACACACACACACACACACACACACACACACACACACACACACACACACACACACACACACACACACACACACACACACACACACACACACACACAGTTTATTTATTTTAGTCCCCTTTCCTTCAAGAGGCCTTGCCTTTTGCCAGGCCGCAGTTGTAAATAAGAAATTGTTCTTAATCATGCCTTGCTAGTTGCTAGGTTAAATAAAGGTTATAAAAACTATATATATATATATATATATATATATATACTATAATATATACACATACAGTTTACTATATACATGAGACTGTAAGGGACACTGGACTATCTGCACTGCATATGGTTCTGAGTTTGGACAGTCTTCTCAGAGGGTACAACTGAAAATGCTAGTGTGCAGTGTTCAAACCATTTCATAATGTAGGCTTATAGCTTAGCCCTAGGTAGTGGTATGAGCTAAGTACAGTTTGTACTTGGGTTAAAGCCAGAGTACACAGTGATGATGAGACCTTGTACAACAGTGGCAATGTGTCTCAGATGACGGTTTTCCCTTTAGACAGCCAGCTCTACAGCTGAAAGGAGCAAGTCGTAATTACATCACAGAGGTTGAGACTTTTCATTCACATTTTTGATTCCTTATCTGAGCCTGAGGGCTGCAGTGAAGAGGAAGATACCGGAAAATTGGTCACTGGTGCTGGCAGTTAAAGACAGGAGGTGGTAGTCAGTGTGATGCAGTCACACCATGGATGGAGATTAGGTTAATTCCACTGTTCCAGGTTAATGATTACATACATTACCAGGTTAACATCAAATTGGTAACTTTTCCATCAAATTAATGCCACCATATGTATCAGCCAGGTAACTATCATTTACATACCAGGTTAATATCACCATTGATTACATGTCAAGTTGACTCTTTATTACATTCTAGTTCAACATCACCATAGATTACAAGTTAAATCACTATATAAATATTAGATACCATTTTAACAGTGTTATAAGTTGCTTGGATTCAATATTTAGATATTTGATATCCATTTTATCAGACATGCCCCCTTCCTACATAAACCCATTGTAACTTCAAGTGTGTGTGTGTGAGTGTGTGTGTGTGTGTGTGTGTGTGTGTGTGTGTGTTATACATAGATTACCAGATTAATATATAACTTTTATCACTTTTCTTTGTAGCTGATGGATGCTAATGAATCAACATGTCAGTCCTTGTCCCTTTTATGCCCATATATGGAGATTCCTGATGTCATCAGTATATGGGCATGCCCCCTTTTGTGCCCATATATGGTCCACCGGCCTGCCCTCCCATTAGCCAATTTTAATATAGGATAACACAATGCACCATCTTATTGTGATATAATATATGAAAATAAGACCAGGAGACCTGGTTCTGCCAGACCCAGAATAAATTCCTAGTACGTAACACACCTACAAACCACTTTATAAGTTGAAATCTGAAGATCAGAGCACTACGTCACGCTAAGCTTGGCCAATCGAAAAGAGGGACCGGGAGGAAAAACGTTGACCGGGAGGAAAAGAGGGACAGACAAAGCCTCATGTAGGCCTGACCCCCTGGGTCTGGCAATAAGATGGTGCATGCACATCTACAACACCCGTATGGATATTATCCATACGGGTGTTGTAGATGTGTATCTTGTACATACTGTAATTTGCGATATGATGTTGTCATATCCTCTGCGATATGCATAAACTTAATCTATGTACACATAAGGAATATTCCTCTTTTCCCAAGTTGAGAGACTCTTCACTAAACGTATTCATATTTTTTCCATCATTATTTGCAAACCATCAGCATCACATTCACGTTCCAGATGGAATGTTTCCGTCTTGATCTGGGCATGTTTCTCTGTGTCTAGTGGGGGATATGATATTAATGGGGTTGTGTTTTTGTTGGAGAACAGGAGCATAGCAGTGCAAATAGCACTGAGCATGCACAACCGGAGGCTGTTTTGTGTTTTGCAGGGCCGTTAAGAGACCAAGCACAGGGGAAACATTTACTGTCATAATCAGGGTAATTGTCTTGGAGAGGCAGAGGACTCACGGGGTGACTTGGCCGGAGGATGAGACCACGGTAGGGTTCGCGAGGCTGGTTTTGATTGTTTGACCTCCTCTCACACCGAGCCATCCAGGGTAATAAAGAACAGTATTGTATTGTACAGAGTCTATTGACTTCAATGTTGCCTTTTCCAGTATCGTTCAGGCTTTCAGCTTATCGGCTCACCAGAGAGATACTGTAAAATGGCAAAAAAAAAAACTGTCCAAGTATCTCCAGTTCTTTTTTCCTTCCCTTCTCTTATGCACACTTACACACATGCACAAACACACAACCAACAGATACATACATCACAAACCATGTTTGTTTTTTTGGACAACAGGATTTTGGTGGTTGATGAAAAGCTTTCCATAAAAAGGGCCTTCTATGATGGCTTCCTCACACATCTTTTACCTCCCCTTCTCCGACAGCCAAGACAAAAAGATGATAATGAGGACGTGTAACATGCCCAGTCCTCCCCAGCAGAAATACAGCTGTTTATGGTTTCCAAACGCCTGCACAAGACCATGAATCAGCTTATTACAAGTGTCTGGCTCAAGAGCCATGTAAACAGTCATTCAGAGCTGGGCAGGGCAAGACGAATCAAAACCCCACTAGAAAAAACATACACCTGGTCCGACGATGAGTGGACACTGATCACCTTTCAGGTGCTCTTAGGACACATATATGAGACCCAAATATAAATAAGCGTCCACCAGGATGCCCTACCCTACGAGATCCAATTATCTTAATGTGACGCACCACTGCCTTCACCCGAAGCACAAAGCAACCTTTTCCACAAGAGGTAGTGCAGCACGATCATTAGTGGACATTTATGTTTCAGTTGAGTAGATATGAAATGCAGCTTAGGCCAAAATAATAGAACATCTCATTCGAATGAAATGAGAAATAGATACTTACAGCACTACTTAAGAAAGTTCCTAAAAGATGGAATAACATCTCATTAGCGTGAAAGCAGTCTGCTTCAACCATCAGGGGATACTTGGTGGTGCATACTTAAAACAGGGTCCAAAAAGATGGAACTAGAAGGCACACTTCCAAAGCTGTAGTTTATGGTGCAACTCCCAAAAGTAATGCTTAGGGATGCGTTAACTATATGACAGGGATTTGAGCTCCTGGAGAGTAATGGTATACGTATGTAATTAGACCTGACGTGCATGAGTATTTTTGCTTAAAAATGTCCTTTCAGCTCCTCCTAGATCTAAGCCAGACGGAACAATTAATGGAATGGTGCTGCATTAGTTGATATCACTGCAGCTGTTTGAGTTGCGAGGCACATCTTTGGCCTTTGACAGTGCAGCCGATCGAGAAAGCCCACAGGATGTGTGTTGGCATGCTTTCTGTAGGCCGCACTGAATGTGTGGGCATAACGCTATGACTCATCTAGAGCATTATGCACTAATCAGTGCGTTGCAGATTGCACACTGTGTTCCTTTGATAAGATAACTGGAAAGGTTCACAAGGTGTTTTTTTTTTAGGGAGACTGGAACAATTATAGAACAATGAGGGTTTATGTGGACAAAAGGCGTAACCAAGGGGGTGTGTAAAGTCTCTATGTTTTATTTGCCACCGTCTGTGTTGGAGGAGCTATGTAGCACGGTGCTTTCGCATGCCTAAAAGCTGCAGTTTTGCAAAGTGCTCAGAAGCCAGACAGATGGATACTTAAGGGCATGCAGAGCCTGTCTAATATTCAATTAGACATGTTATGATGTGGTCCACCCCCTTTAAAAAGCTCAATAGGGCTAAAAACACTGTTCATTAACCGTGCATAATGAGAGGAGATTGTACAGGTAATAGAATAAATCAACTTTGCGTCTGATATGGTTGTGCATATGAAAATTAGTTGATGGCCTGCATTCTTACTGATGTGATTAATACAGGCGCTATGAGTTTGAAGGCTCAGAGATTGCCCTAGTCTAAAAAGTCTTAAGTCTTAACACCACTTTTCCTCTTGCTTGTTCTGTAATGTAAATGACGTTGTATGCCAGTTGAATCAGGTCTCCACCTGCTATATCATTTTATATCCCGTTTGTGTATCAGGTAACTGATACAGGTTATGAAATGACAAGAGATGTAACACTATACCTTAAAACACGGTTACATGAAATGACACATATTTTCGCCGGCAGGCAGAATTGCCACGTTCACCTCCTTTGTTCCGTCAGAGTCGGGCTCTCCGTAATGGCTTTCACTCATCTGCATGATTACTGACTAGAGTTGTGCAACAGAGGGCGGTGGGTGTAGGAGGAGATGGACATTTATTTAGTCAAAAGGGTACAAAACAAAAGGAGCGCTGACAGGAAATGAATAATGAATAATAGTTCGAGGAGACTGAGAGTGTGCTATAGGTGGCAGGGGAATGGTTACTTTAGTTTGACCTGCCATTCACAGCTGAATGAACAGCCCCTGAATTGCAGTGCAGAGAAAATATAGCCATTGTATAATGTTTTGATCATTACAAGGAAAATCAATTTCTCAGGTGATAAAAGCTTGAATTGTATGTTTGCATCAAGCAGCAACGCTGCATCTAATGATTCAGCAGTGATGTTATAACGGTACTTTATAGTTTGAGGGCAAACATAATCAACCCCTTGGTACTTGCTACACACCAGGTTTTATTGAATTTTCAGAGTACCTGGATTCCATCAGCATAATACAGCCCCCACCCTTCCTTTTTTTCCACCCACTCTCTGAACGCATTTTATCTCCACCTCAGAGCATCCTATTGTCCACTCACCTTAATTATCTATTAGAGGTTTTCTAAAGGCCATCCGCCTCATTTAGAATCCTCCCTTCCAATGCTTCTATTGACCTGGCAAATTCATCCAGCCATTGCGCTGCCCACACACAAAAAATATGTCACAGGCGGGTTGGGCTCCACCCGTGCATTTCTTACTTCACCTGTTGCATTATTTTTAGATCCACAAGCGCCTCAGTCCCCAAGGCATTATCCATCCCTCACCCACGCTCTGTGGGTTTTCAATACCGCCGTGATCCTCCGGTTGGCAAAGTGAGTCATCGTTAGTAATCTCCCGACAGCTCTTCCATTGCCAGCATAGTCTGGGGATAAAAATGTCTTAATGCATCCATTAAGCATTTCCCTGTAGTCTATCGAGACGTAGCTTATTTTTAAGAAAGTGTTATTGACGTTTGTTACAAAGATGACGACGGCGATACGGTACTACGTCCGTATATGGACACAACGCCAGCGTGACGTAGTCTTACGACCGCATGACATCATATCCTAACCATAAATACTACGACGCTGTCAGATGGGAAGCGCTCGGCAGTCATAAGTAACAATAGTAATAATAGTAATAATACCTATATAAATACCAGGGCCTTTTCACCATATCTAAGGTGCGTGATTAAGGATATCCAATCCGGGCCCGGAAATAGCCAGCCTATTAAGAAATACAGTCCTTATATCCTTGCAGTACCCTCTGCAACAACGTTATTGTTATGCCCATGGATGGTCAAATTGGCATGAACACAGGCATAATTCCTCTGGCTCAAGTTGTATTTTTTAACCGTTCAACGCATGTGTTGCTAACGCTATACGCCATAAATACTCAGTTTTGTGGGTGTATGATGGTGTTGTACAACAGCGACAATGGCTGATGCGCCACGTGAGATTGTAGATCTGCTATTTTCCCTAATTTTTGAAAAAAAAATGGGGACACCAGGTTGAAAGTGGTTAACATTAACGCACAAGATTAGAGAGTGACCCAGTGACCTGCTACTTCCACCTACAGCATTTCAGCCTATCGGGGTTACTACGCATGGGGCCGCGTGGAGGGCCATTGTTAAGGTGACTAAATTATAAGGGAGAATGGACGCCATATCAGAAACGTAATTATCTTCCCAGGGCCCTGCTCCACAACCCCCCAGCCTCCGTCGTTTGCACCTTTTTTTAGAGATGTGTGAAATCATAGCCTCCCTGCTGTCCCACTTTGCAGGGCCGCAGGCCCCTGAGGCGAGAGAGCCCCTCCCATGCCCGGCCCCTCGTTGTGTCTGGGTTCACAGGGACACGTTCAAAGTGTAGCCACGCTTTGCCGTACCTGCTTCTGGGAACTCTCCGTCAGTCAAAGTAAACTTGATATACAGTGACCTGCTTCCGCCAAACAAAAAGATATCCATATTAACCCATTCAAACCGGGAACGCATCTGTGTAACCACCTAAACCATTATTTTATACTTTGGCTATTCAAAAACAGCAGATATAGCTACCGAGTGCCGCGCTATGAGCTTGTAGATCTGTGCAATTTGTGCAAATCTTTGAATATAAATATTTTTAAAGGAAAAATACTTTGCTTCTGGGGGTCCCTGGAACAAAATATTTTCAGATGGGGGGGCCAGCCAAATACATATAATTTTGGGGAGTCCTTGACATGAAAAAGTTTGAGAACCACTGATATAGTAACAAGTTTTTCAGCAAACTGTTAACGACATGTAAACGACATTTTGTAGAATCGTATCCTCAGGCGTTAATGGGTTAATGGTTTGTGGGCAAGGTGGAGTGTACAGTATATTGTTGTCATACTGAACTCAATCTGCGAGGAGATGCATTTATAGCGCCTTTCTCCAACAGTGCTTTACATTTTGCATAATAGTCACCCATTCAAACATACATTCATACACCGACGGCAGAGGTAACCATGCAAGGCACCAACCTGCTCATAGAGGTTATGTGTCTTCCTCAGAAGCTTTACCTCAACCCAAGATTGGGTGGGGTTCATAACCTTCTCGACATGCTTATCTGGTCACATGGAGTATCCTACCATTAACCCCTTCAATTCAGGAACGCATGTGTCATTTTAGATTTATTTGGCTATTCAAAAATAGCAGATCTACAAGCTCGTAGCGTGGCACCGAGTGCAAAATCTTTGAATATATATTTGTAACTGTCAAATGTCTCAACAAATGTATTCATTTCTCTGAAAGACTATTGTTGCTATACCAGCGGTGCTCAAACTTTTTCTCGTCAAGGACCCCTAAAATTATATGTTTTTGGCCGCTGATCCCCATCAAAACATGTTGTTCCAGGGACCCCCCAGAAGCAAAGATTTTAGTTAAAAATGTTGTTTAAAAAAAAGACATGTATTCAACACAAATGTTCAAGATTTGTCAAAAATAGCAGATCTACAAGCTCGTAGCGCGGCACTTGGTGCCGCGCTATGAGCTTGTAGATCTGCTATGTTTGAATAGCCCAAAGTATAAAATAATGGTTATAGCTAAAAATCTAAAATGACACAGCTATGCGTTCCCAGATTGAAAGGGTTAAATTGAGCTCTTCTCCAAACACACGCTGCGAACGGGGAAGATGACGCCAGAGGCGTGCCGCTTGATAGATGTCAACGATTAGTATATACAGACCACTGCGGTATAGTCACCGCAGTGACTACTGGCAAGGAAAGCAAGATCGACTCTGTGAGTTTATGATCACAGGATTTATGGGTTTACTTTGATGTAACATTGTTAATAAATACCACCCAATTAATCTGTAAAGTTTCCAATTTCATCAGAGTGCCTTTCAGTTTCTTCTGTAATTCTTCAGATGAAACAAGCAGGCATTAGCAACAGTATAAAAGATTCCAAGAATGTCTTTGATAGCATTAGCACCAGTATAAAATATTCCAATGAAGCTATTTGTGATTGTGGCAAAACGCTTTTAGTGTTACTGACTTGGAGACAGTGGTGTAACAAAGTACATTTACTCAAGTACTGTACTTAAGTACAATTTTGAGTTACTTTGACTTTACTGGAGTATTTCCAATTTTCAATACTTTTACTTCTACTCCACTACATCTCAGAGGCAAATATTGTACTTTCACTCCACTACAATTATTTGACAACATTAGTTACTAGTTACTTTGCAGAAATAAATTATTACTTTATAAAACATACATTAACCACTTTAGCCCTATTTTATACCGAGGCTATTTGAAAATAGCAGATCTACAAGCTCACAACGAGCGTTTAGATCTGCTATTTTCAAATATTTTCATACTTTTACTTTTGGTACTTTAGTACATTTTGATACCAATACTTTTGTACTTTTACTCAAGTAAATTTTTAATTCCGGACTTTTACTTGTAACAGAGTACTTCTAAATTGCAGTATTGATACTTTTGCTTAAGTGAAACATTTGAGTACTTTTTCCACCACTGCTTGGAGAGTCATTGTTTCGATATCTTCAGAGTCAAGAAAGGAGAGACTGGCTGCATTGCTTGATGTTGGTTTAATTGTAGTCTGATTTATGTTGGAGGCTCTGCTCTGAGGCGGGGAAACCAATCAAGCAGCCAAACTGCCATTTTGTCAAGCGGAATAGTATTTACTGCACGCTAAAACAAACAGAAATTTTAAATGATAGCCTGTGCCAGGACTTGACTGAAGGCATCTCTCACAGTCACTGGTATTTAGAATGGCATTAACTTTCACCACCGGCGCTGTCATGGGACACACTGTGATTCATGGCATTGTTAAATGAAATAAAGCATTATGCTTATCTACAGTGTTGTGACATTATGCCATGGTTTGAAGCAATGGCTGTAATTTATCAGTTCTATTTTAAACGATGCAAAGCTACTGATGGTACTGGTGTGTAATAGAATGAAAGAAATATGTAACATTCATGCCAACCGTTCAGCACTAAATATTTTCTTTTCACTTTACTATTTTAAAACATGACTTTTTAATTATCTCATGGTATAGTTAGAACTTTGGCTTTGTTTTCGTGGTTAAGTTGCCCCAAAACACATTGTTTCGAACTGGCGTTTGTGTCATGAATACATCCACATGAATGTGAATATTACACAGTGATAAAGAGACACAATTTGTATTCAGAACAAGGTTTATTTTTCACCACAAATCAACCAGCATCAACCAGTATGAATGAACGATCTAGGCATCAACTAAATGAATGATATCGCTGATGCATTTTGTGATAGAAAGGGGTAAGATGACCTGACGTTCTCAGAATAACAATGTCTCTCATAATTGTCTCTGAAAATACATTTATTTGCACATTTACTCAGCAGAGTTCTTGAGCTGGTAATGGGCAGACAGACATGGAGAAGAAAAGTGCAGAGTCATGCAAAAATATTGCTCTCATAGCTAGGCTATATAACAGCTAATTGGGCAATGCTGAAACATGATGTAACCTGATCTAGAAAGGGACTGAGAGGATGGGAATGACTGACTCAGTCCCATTTAGAAAAATAATATTTTGGCAAAAGAAGGACGTTGGATATTGCCTCTGGCCCTGTGGAGACTCCCCACAGTCCCTATTGCACACTTAGCTACTTGTACTTAGAAATATGGTCAAGTGTCCATCAAACAATCCCCGAGGGGCTTTGTGGGGGAATACCGACATGCCCCGGAGAGTGTCTGGTGGTGAAAGGAACTCTGGGAAACCTTCTGCCAGACGCTGAGACTGGCTCACAGAGACTTGACCTCCTGTTCACAGGATGTATTAAGAGTATTTTTGCAGCTAATTTGTTTACAGCTCGTCCAAGACTTGCTTTCTTTATTGCCTTGTTTTGAACAGCGACTCTCAGCATCTAGAAAAGTGCTGTACAAATTGCATGTATTATTGTTATTATTATAAGGGTTGCTTCTACAGTATCACCACTGAATCTAAGTACCGATAGAGAGATTGTTCTCGGCTGTCAACACGGTTACATGGGAACACAGCGGTGATCCTGTGCATCTGCACCCACAGAAATGTCATAAAACCATAAACGGCGTATCCAGCTAATGATTCACCTACTGTAGGAGCCTGGAAACCATGTGAACATCCCCCGCCACCAGACGTGCAACTATTCAACACAGCTCCTATGACACCAATAACCAAAATTAAGTTACATAAATAGTCTAAATCAGATATATAAAAATTCCACTACGGAACTCGTTTCCTGCAGAGGGACCATTCATTCGGCTGTAGTTAACGATCTTTAAATCCAACCAATTTCATTTAGCAAAGCCAAATTGTGTGACATGATATGATATGACAACAAAACAATGACCCAAAGACTTCACTGCGTCAGTGCAGCTCGGAGACCAGTCTATTTCCCAGCCAGTTAAAGTGGTGTGTTGTTGCCCAGGAAGGCAGATGGGAAACCAAAGAGCCATGGGTGTCCGTCTGTGGTCTACGGGGATCAATAGTGTCTGTTCAATGAGTAACATGGCACCACCACAGAACAAGACCCTGGGCGCCACTAATTGCACTTGCTTTGTTTCTTATTAGTCCAACATAAAGCCTTTTTAATGGAATTAGTTCACCTTGAACAAAAGGAGACTTTGGCAATTGCCTCCCATTGGATTCCGCGAGACGAGATCCGTTCTTGTGCTGATTTTGACTTGTTAAGTTTCCATGATTACTTAAGCCACAGTTCAGATATTGGATTGAACAACTTCTTGGTCATTTCAGTTCAAAAGATATGGTCATCATATCAATTTAATTCAATTCAATTCAAAGGGCTTTATTGGCATGAGAAAACATACGTTTACATTGCCAAAGCAGAAAGCACAATACAACAATACAGCAATACAATCAAAACAAAAAATATGTACATTTGAAAGTCAGAATCTTCAATAGATCAATGTACATATCAACACACATTTGTCTTGTTTAACCACATTAACCCTGGCATCCCAGTTCTTTTTATAGTGAAAATAACAGAGCTACAAGCTCACAACGCATCACAATGCTTGTAGAATAGATGGCTATTTTTGCAATTTGTTGTAAGACATGTATATGGGGCTTAAGTGGTTAATGCCTATACTGTTATGTACTGTATGTTGAGTGGCCATTTAGGCTTAAAGGGAGATAAAAAAGAATCTCACTAATTCAACCCAGCACAATGACAAAATATGTGCTGCTGTTCTGCTTTGAGGACACTCAAAAGACTAATTGAAAGTTGCATGACACAGATCGCCTGCTTGAACACACTTAAAGCACATTAGAAAATGTGCGTCTTGCCAAAAAGCAAAGGGCAAAGTAAACAAAGCAAGGACTTGAAAGGCATGATCTTACAGGCATTCTTCAGCCAATGACGGAAGGCTTTGCCTGAAGAAGTGCACAGTCATTTTGTCGCTGTGTGGGTAGAAAAACTTTTCAGGAATTTGAGAAAAAAAGGTGAAAGTCATTATTTAGTCACAAGCTCTTATTAATACCTTTAATTGGTTAAATATTTATAAAAACCCATAGACACGTTTAACCACTTTCAAAATCAAATGTATTCATCAAAATAACTAATCTACAAGCTCACAACACATCACAATGCGCCGCGCTGTGAGCTTGTCAATCTGCTATTTTCACTATTTTTGCGCAACACTGTCATACAATTAAGTATAAAATAGGGCATTCATTTCTGAAAGAAAACATAAAAAGATGAAATATTATACAAGGCTTCTGCCCAACAGCAACAATTTATTTTTAGGAACTATTTTAAAACCTAAATATTTAATTTCTGTGAATGATCTTTTGAACTAATTGAGGATCTAGCTCTCAGCTAACATCAAAACCCTTAGATCAAAGATATGACTTGACTTTTGTATGAATTAACATCAATTAACCCATTAAGATGACTCAGCATCTGTGTCCTTTTAGATTTCTTTGGCTATTCAAAAATAGCAGATCTAGTACAAGCTCATAGCACGGCACTGAGTGCCGCGCTATGAGCTTGTCGATCTGCTATTTTGGAAAAATCATGAAAATTGGTGCGAATCTTTGAATATATATTGTTTAAAGCAAACATTTGTAACTCAAATCTTTGCTCCTGGGGGTCCCTGGAACTAAATATTTTGAGATGGGGGTCCGCCGCCAAATACATATCATTTTGGGGGTCCTTGACATAAAAATATTTGAGGACCACTGACATAGAAACATAGTTTTTCAAAAAACTGTTAGGATTTAGAAGACATATTTTGTAGAATCGGCCTCAGCTCTTAATGGGTTAAATGTGGTACCGTAAAAGACATCCTCTTTGACATAATAGCTTTTCCTTTTCCTTGCAGTGGCTGATTATTCTGAACAGAAAACAGGCCTGTGGCCAAGATGGACTTTCTTTCCCGTCCCGTTTTATAACGCAGTGGCACTATATGTCTCTGGACGTGAGGAAACGGATACCTCAAGTGAACCTCTTAGGCCCATTGGAAGTCACTCAGGCACATGACAGATCCTGTAGAGAACATTATGCGGGCCTGAAAACATAAACAGGTCTAGGTCTAGTGTCAGCAAAATACACAACAAACACACCGAGGCGCAACAAGCTCTTGCTTGCCCTTGGACACGGCTACTTGTTCGCTTTTTGACTAAAGAATATTTTTTTTACCTATTTTCCATTCTCAAGATGAACTTAGCTCACTCTGGGTTAGTAATGGAGTTTAGGGGAGGTCCGTTTTTTGAGAAATGAGCTTGTCTTTGTGGCTTTTGTGTCGACATTATGGGACCTTGTGTGGCGCTCTGTTGACAGCTTCACAGGCTACGCTACGTCCCATTAGCTTTGCCTTTTTTGGGTGGATAATGGAGGACCAAGGGAGTCAAGACGTGGACGACTGATTAATGACCTTGCAGTGAGACTAGCGGGCAAGGGCTTGTCTCTACCTGTCATCCTCCACCTTAATGAGCGTTAGGTGGAAGCTGACTGCTGTGGAGGATGTGTTGAATGCTGTTGTGAAAACCCAGACATGGACCTCTTCCAGTTCCAGTGGGTTTGGAGGGTAGCAATTCTACTCCTGGGTATCGAAATTGGATTACACTGTGGTAATGGGTTTTGAATTACGGGGGACTGATAACAAATCATTATAATGTAGTGAAGAAGGCACAGAGGGAGTGCGTGGCCTATTAACAAGAAACATAATCGTCAGGAAGAGCAGATATTTGCTTCTATAGGGAAACCTGTCATTGTGTCATTAGAGCAAAAATACAGCAATCCAAGGGAAAGGCATCTGCTTGATTTTCCCCCCTCCTATATACACCCATCGTAACTTCAAATTCCATTTTAACCATGTTAGACTGATTGAATACATACGTACGTTTGTTTGATTGATTGATTGATTGAAATTTGTATTAGGCAAAAGAATGTAAAACAACACAGTTACATTTACAATACTTTTGTCTAAAAGGTCCGACCAAAAAAGTCCTTGCAGACTTGTTTCAGTTGGGGTCCTTGAATACATTTCATAGACATATATAGTACCAACCAAACAGTTCAATATCAACAAAGTACAGAGAAAAAATACCACTATGTACAAAAGAAGCATGAAAAAATAATAATATATATATATATACAAGAAAAAGGGGAGGGGGGTCGTCTGTCTACCGGGAAACTGGTACTACCTCCTCGTATGGCCTCCAGAAAGATGATTTTTTAGGGCTGTTTTAAATGAGCCCAGCGAACTGAATTTTTTGAGGGATGGGGTTAGACTATTCCATACCTTGGTGGCCGTGCTGTAGAAGGAGAATTTGCCCATGTTTCTTTTATGGGTGGGTGGTACCAGATCGTTGTTTACGCTCCCTCTAGTTTCGTGACTGTGGGTGTCACTAACTTTTTGGAGGTGTGTGTGTGTGTGTGTGTGTGTGTGTGTGTGTGTGTGTGTGTGTGTGTGTGTGTGTGTGTGCGTGTGCGTGTGCGTGTGCGTGTGTGTGTGTGTGTGTGTGCGCGCATATCTGTGGACAGCTAATCTCTGGCACCATTGGCTTGATTGCAACAAAACTTTGCACACACACTCCCTGGATGCCAGAGCAGAACCTCTGCCTCAAATGTTTCACATGGGCCTGTCATAGTGTCAAAATCTTAATATAATGTAGATATAGAGGCTATGCGCGTGACATCATCGTACCCGGAAGTTATGCGGGAACGCCTACTGAGTGGCAAAAAAATACTTTCTGGCCTTGACAGCCCATACATCCAGACAGAAAAGTCCTATCTGATTGTATCAAACAACGTTAAACTCACCAACATTGCAGCTGTTCTGAAAGCTTGAATTATCCTGCAAATATCTGCAAAGTTTTTGTTTCATAAAAATCCACCATAGACATGTTATGAGCTACTTTCTGTCAGTAAATTATGTGCAGGTGATTCTTTTTCTAAGTGTCAGAGTTTGGAAGCGCTCGTTTTCAATAACGCAACGTCCTGCTGCCTCCTGCATTATGTGACATTTAGAAACGGGTAATCTCTCAAGAACAGATTCTGCTCTCCGCTTGAATCTGTCGGGGGGGTTCGTCATAACGTGTACGCACTGGCCTACAAGTGGGCGTGCCTTCAGATCAGGAAGCAGGCCGCGCTTTACCCAATCAAATGTAGTGGTTGGGATTTACTGTCTGTTCTCGCTTCCCACTGAAAACAAACCGAAACTCATTTAACAATAGCGACCTCGGAGCAGACAAAACCACGGAAAGATATTCACATTTTAACTTGCTCTTTCATCATAGAAACAAGTGGGCTTATAACCAAAACGATCCATGTTCTCTGGGAGAAGTGGTGTTAGTGTTCCGTGTAGAAATATTGTTTGTGGGAATGAAAACATAAGCGCACCACCGGAAGTGGAGCGCTGTGAGGGCAGACCAAAAACCCCGGTTTCCTTGCGCACAGGTGCTCCATTTAGCTCCCCCCAGAGCCAAGTGAAAGAGTAGGTTTTTCCTTTTTATTTGGCGATGGGTTCCCAGATTGGGAAACAGGTGGTACGCAGGATCGTTGAGTGATTTCCAACGAGCGCTTCCAAACTCCAACGCTCCATGCTGCTCAATGTTTTGCCACTCAGTCTAGATGAGGGGGGCGTGTCCCAGTGGAAAAGTGACGCATGTGCATACTCTCTATTGTTTTAAATGTAGGAAAGTGGATATTTACTCCCGCGACCCATAAAAATTGTTCCGTGAGCCAAACATGGGTCCCGAGTCCAGACCCACTGTTTGGGAAAGAGTGCTGTGTGAAGGGTAACTTTATGAGCTTGTTGACCAGATGTTTTGTCTAGCAGGCATTCAGAGATGTCGTGCCTGCTATTCAAATGAGATGTGTGTCTCCTGGGGTCCCTAATCATGCATCTGCACTAACAGCCTGTAATCATTTAGAAGTTGTTGTGAAGAGATTTAACATTACTTCTTACTTGCAGCATTGTACTCCCTGCATTCTTTTTGTACCAGTGGCAACCCCTGAATGTCACTACTGCGTTATGGTGTTATTTTCCAGTGCAAGGGTACTTCTAACTGCACTACTTTAAGTTTGTTTTGCTTTGGGCCGCCGTAGTCTAGACTCTACTGGGCGAGCATTAAGTTTGAATGGAGAGAAAGCGGAAGTTGCCCCTGGAGAGAGCTGGCTTGTTTTGAAACGACAGCTTTGTTATTATAATTCCACCACATACCACCACAATGGAGCTTTAAATACATCCTTGATTGAATCAGCGTTCCAAGTCGTATCACATTGACCGCAGGTGATTTACTCATTATCGGTCATAACCATAACGAATCCAATCTTCTGAAGAGCTAATCAAATTATTTATCTTCTCAGTTATTGCTATGCTGTTTTGTATTGGTCTATTAATGGGTTATCTCTCTTTCTCTCTGTCTTTCTCTCTCTCTCTGTCTCTTAATCTACAGCTTTGGTGGTGAGGTTACTAACAAGACGCTTCATCTGGGAGTATGATCCAACACTCGGTAAGACAGACCCTGCCTCTGACTACTCGCATACAGCACTTCTATAGTAATGAGGTTGAAGCAGAACTAGATATCCAAAAAGCGAACGTATTTCAGCACCGGAACCCGATTTGGTTCCACAGCACTTTTTTCATCCCTTATCACGGCATCATATTTGAGTGGTGATTTGGTGCTGACGCAAATGTGAACAACTTAAAGTTGATATCGCTCTTATTATCATTCAACAACAGGATAGATTACCGTCATTCACCATATCATATCATACGGTTTCATTTCCTGTCTGGGACTGCGGTAGATAAGGCCTATTGTCGACTGCTAAATCACAGCCTAGTCAGTGATTTAAAGTGGAGGATAAAGTGTAGCAGCCTCATATAGGAATCATTCACACCAGAAATCAAAGTATTACGTTTCCTGGCATACACTACTGTATGCCTGGGTCTCTGGAGGTGGAATTTACTGTAGGGACTAATATGGAAATGCATCAGTGCAACTTGACTCTAAAGGGTTTAAGCACAAAGAGAGCGGGTCATTTTGGGGGTACCGGTTTGACATTTAAACCAGTGGTTTTCAACCTTTTTTCATGCCAGGAACCCCCTAAAATGATATACATTTGGCCGCGGACCCCCATCTGAAAATATGTTGTGACAGGGACCCCCAAGAAGCAAAGATTTGTGTTACAAATGCCTTCTAAAAAAAGATTTAAAGATTTGCACACATTTTCAAAAATAGCAGATCTACAATTACTACTATTTTTGAATAGCCAAAGTATAAAATATGGATAAAGGGGTTGAAATAATTCTGACGCTTTATTAACTAATTTAGCTGGGACCTCCTGGGGGTCCCCGGAGCCCACTTTGAGAACCACGTTTTATATATATATTTATATATACACTAGATGCCCGTTGGGAAGGATTTACAGTAGGACTATGTGACTGCAAAGACAAAACGGAAGGTGGGGGGAGACAGACATCCACTTTATGGAGCCTTGAATCTTTTCAGTGCTTTCTGTGCTTTATGTTGTACAGACTGTATGGTGAAGCTTTTTGAAGATTGTGTCTGTCTCAAGACAAGACACCATGAAGAGACCTACCGACCATCCTGACCACACCAAAAACTGTGGTAGTCAAGAACCCGAAACTCGCGACCAAATAAAGTAAACAAAACAAAAATAAAAAAATATTGTAGTTGCACAATAGTAGCACAATTGGCAGGACTGAGATAAGGTGGGAAGGAATATCAAAAACCATAAAGATTTTAGATTTTTGGCATGGTGTTAGGTATATGGGCATAAGGTTTTAGAAACCACCGCAAACAAGTTGGGCTGGCCCTAAGTCACTGGTTCTCAAACCTTTTCATGTCAAGGACCCCCAAATTGATAAAAATGGACCCCCATATAAGAGAGGATGTGTACGGTGTGGTTCTATAGCAGTGATTCTGAACCTTTTAAATTTCAAGGACCCTCAGTTTGATATGCATTAGACCATGGACCCATTTGATACCATTTCAAATCTCTGGGAACCCAAAATTCTTAGTGTTACTTTAACTCTGAAAGTGTACAAATTGAACCACATGCCCCTGTAAGGGTCAATTTGGTTCCATTTGTACACTCAGAGTTACAAACCCACAAGGGTCCATTTGGTTAACTATCAATGATTTGGCTGGGGACCCCCTGGAACCCACTCAAGGACTCCACTTTAAGAACCACTGCTCTCCCCTATAAGTGCATGGGCGATATGCAGAAACTCCAATATTAGACGGGTCAGTATGGTTGAACTCCCCAAAAATGCATACAAAATGTTTTTTGTTTGGATTATTTTACTATTGGGCTTGCTAAATATAAAAAATAGGAAAATCTAGCTGCGATCGTCCACCATGGCTGCTTGAAATGGCTATATCTCAATTACTATTCAAAGTACAAAGCTGTTTTTGGTGTCTTACCCAAAGTTTTACTCAGGGAATGTGACTGAATCAGTGAAATTACCATCAGTTAATTGCCAAATTTTGCCAAATAAAAAATGGCACCCCAAGGTGATTCTACTGAATTGCGCAAAGAACAACAAATTTACGTTTTTATTTATTTTGTTTTTTATAGAAAATTAACAATAACTCACATTTAGTAAATATTAAAATGGTAAAAAAAAAAGAAGCTTATTATATCTATTGCTTGTGAACTTACTTAAACACAAAGTCATCAAGTAGTGCACTAAGCCAGGTTTGCCAGCCCATTATAGGCACTTATACAGTCATGCCCTCTTCTCCCATCCCTGCTTAGGGGGAGCAGTTAAGGGTTAAGTGTCTTGCTCATGGACACCGGGGCCGGGAATTGAACTTTCCCCGGCAGCCCATTCAGCTATGGCCACCCACAAGAGCAAAGGACAAGGTCTCCTTATGGAAGGCAGTCTTCTTGCCAACACCGAAAATCTGATTTTTTTATTTATTTATGGAGCGTTACTTTAACTCTGAAAAGTATACAAATTGAACCACATAACCCAAGACAAAAACAGCTCTTTATGAAAAATGGAGTAGGTTTGAATATATATGAATACAAGATACATCTACAGCAGAACAAGGTAAGAAACAACATTGGATATATTAAAAATAGAAAGTTAATAAAATAAAATAAATATCGAATATAGTTATATTAGCTATAATATTAGATATATAATATTATTTAGATATATATCTAAAGTAACATAATTACATACAGAGCATAATATCAAATATAGTTATATTAGATATAATATTAGATATCTAATATTATTTTAGATTCATATCTAAAGTAACATAATTACATACAGAGCATAAAATAGTGTTACAGGTCACCTTATACAAGCCCTGCCCCCTCTGCGTACCACAGATAGTTCAATATTGTCACCTTCTTAAACTAATGGCCTAGTAAGTAATTGTTTTAAGTTTTTCAGGAAAAATCAAAAACTGATCCAAAAAATATATATATGATATTTCTTAATCATTTCACCCAAAATGTTTATAACAAATTATGACAATTAACATAAAAAGAACACTGTCTGTCAGTTTTGTAACATAAGAGATGTAAATAGGTTTAAATAGGATTGAACCTGATTTAGGCCAAATGATTTACTGATTTTTGTTTTACTTAGGCCAATTTTCTTTTGCCTATTTTGGCACACTAGGGAGATAGGCCATTATACTAAAAGGGGAGGGAACAGCACGATCCTTTTCAATTAGGAGATAGTCGATTTTACCAGAGGTGTACAGTCATGAGGAGCTGACTTAGGCATGAATATAATTTTCCTTAAAACATGACGTAGGCCATTAGTTTAAGAAGGTGACGATATGTGATTATCTATGTACCTTGTATAGTTTTAATGCAGGGAAGTTTGCCAGTCTTTTGGCAGAGGTACAGCAGTGGCTGAACAAACCCAGTGACCACAGTAATTAACACACATGTATTTCCAACAATTATCAGCTCATCCGACTCCCCTTGAATTAAACCAATGACAGTAAGAACACCCCAAATAAAGAACGTTCCCACAAATGACACCATGATCAGGCAGATGATAATGAAGGCTCTCCTCTTCATGCTGTTGTCCCTCTCTCTCCCCATCTCGCCTGGAGCAGGCTGCTTCAGAGCCCTGAG
The DNA here is from genome assembly GCF_963280865.1 of Gymnoscopelus braueri. Classification (NCBI taxonomy): domain Eukaryota; kingdom Metazoa; phylum Chordata; class Actinopteri; order Myctophiformes; family Myctophidae; genus Gymnoscopelus; species Gymnoscopelus braueri. The sequence goes on from NC_137625.1 coordinate 25,728,006, forward strand.
AACGGCGAGGCTGCACAACAGCATCACTGACACGAAAAATAGCACTTCCCCCGATATAGCATAACGAATTATGTCGCGATCACCGATCAGCATGTATCCTACTGATACCACAATGATGACCAACCAGGCCAACACAGAGCAAGCCAATCGGTACCTGAGGGGTTTGTACTTGAGGAACAGCACCGGGTGAACCACTGCCATGAATCTCTCTACGCAGATACAGCACTGGAAGAGGGGACGCCCAGTGAAAAAGAATGCCATAGTGAAGGTGTACAAGGAGGAGGGTATGGTTTTGATTAGAAGGGGAAGACATAACAAGCTGAAGATGATCTCACATACACTCATATTGAGTGTGAAGATCTCTGTGGCCATTGTACCAGCTGGTCCGGTGAGTACCAGCCAGAGAACCCAGCTGTTGATGGGGACTCCTAGGACCAGGTTGATTGTTGTGCTGGTGATGCTTACAATGTCCGCGTTGCTAATGATGGAGGACTCATTTGATGTGTTCATTTTCCTGACAACTTTGATTTGAACGTGCTCTCTGTTTTCACAATTATGTGAAGTCTTTTGGAGAGACAGACACAGGAACAGACAAAAGGGGAGGGTAAAAGACAGAGACCGACAAAAAGAGAGGAACGTATTAATTAACAGTTTGCTACCACCACACTATTTCCTCAACAGTGAAACACCTCTACAACATCTTACTAATCAAAACACCACTACAACATATACACCATAATAACACCGATCAAAACATATCTACACCATAATTTGAATCAAAACACTAACACATACACATAATGTTAGATATAATATATTTGCAATCAGACCTTGACCTGTGAAGTCCTCTTGAGTGTAAGTTCTGCTGTCCACACATGCAATGTACCACCTGTTAATGTCCTGCGGTGGCTGGATATGATGCAAATAGTTCTCATATTCTGACAGGGCGTAAATCAACTTCAAGTGGCTGGAATGGATATGTAAATAATATTCTGACAGGACATCAACATGTATCCATCATCATTATGTAAATGTAAAAACTCAGTCACACCAGTAAAGCATAGAGTCATCCCATGAAATATCAGGGCAAAGAATAATTTGTATTTTCAAGATTTTTCAAAAATAGCAGATCTACAAGCTCATAGCGCGGCACCGAGTGCCGCGCTATGAGCTTGTATATCTGCTATTTTTGGATCGCCAAAGCTAAGTGGTTAAAATGATTGTGACGCTATGTTAACACATTTTGCTGGGGACCCCCTGGTACCCCCCCCCCCTTCCAAAGACCACTGGTGGGGAACCGCTGATTTAAACAACAGAGAGAACAGCAAGGATGAAATCGAAATTCTTACTTCAGAGTTCAGGGTATCGTTCTGTCAATACGGAGAGATTAATGTTTTATTTATAGACTTATAAAACAAATTGCATCCTTGACCACATTACAGTAGCTTCTATTTTAATTCCGATGGTCAAGTTTTTTCTGTGTATCTGTGTGTTTTTAAGTCACTCACCTCACTTTGGTCTTAAATCAGAACACTAATGTCTAGTCTCTGTACAGTTACTGCCTTATCCACTTCAGCATTTGACAGGGTTGACTGCATGAGCGAATAAGAGCTCTGTCTCTATAGCTATAACAATGCCACACACATCAGGGCTATTGAAAAGCTTGATCCAATACATTCAATTCCAGCAGGAAGTTATATAATATGGACAATCTAATATTGTCTATAACCCTGTCCTGTTTGTGCTACGTTAGTCCACCCCCTACAGGGAGGCTTTGATCATGTGCAGTGTACCAGTTTATACCGTCAAGAAAGCGGATGACTTAACTTTGAAGATCAAGCCCTGTGAACAAAATAAGGCTTTTGTTCGTCTGACCAAATCTCCTTCTATGACTGGCCTGAGTCTCTGTAACCAGGGCTTAACCAGACTCGATCTAAACGCATGCGTGCAAAGCTACTTTGCAGTGTTGATTTCGTCGACTAAAACTATGACAAAAATTTTTCACAGACTACCTTTTTTCACTGAAAACTAAATTAAAACTAAATTAAAACTAAGCTACGATGACTAAAACTAAGACTAAATATATTGACAATTTCATCAACAAATAAAAACTAGACTGAAATGTTAGTGAGGGACTAGTGGAGAAGAGATCCAGTAGAACTGACAAGTCGTTTTATGTTTGGTTGGGCTCGGGTGTTGCGCTCTGAAAATAGCAGATCTACAAGCTCACAACGCGTCGCAGCACTTTAGAAAATTGATTTTGTGGGCATCCGAGTGGTGCAGGGGTAAAGTTCCTGCCCATCACCATGGAGACTATAGGGTTCGATTCCTCCGCAGTGCCTCCAGCTTGGCAGGGTCCTCCAAGGAACACAAATAGACCAATTATTTGTTTACCAACATTGAGACCCCGGACCACTGGTTGAGAACCCCTGGTGTAGACAACACTCTCCCTAACACCAAACAGTAGGGGTTGGCAGTGACAGGGACTTTAAAAAAACACGTAGGGAATTGGCAATGACTACATTAAGGTGAAAATGTATTTATTTATTGTTGATACAATTATCTATAACCGCTGGTTGGTTTGTTGCTGGTTGGTTTTGTTGCTGGTACTGATGAGTGAAATAGGAGCATAATGCATACAGTTATCCTAATCATTTGTTCTAGTGTAGTGGATAGGTAACTCAAATTACTTCACGTTTATGATCGTGCCTTTGAGAATACCTCATAAACAGGGCTATTTTATACACACACAATACTCATTCACACACACATTATTGCATTATCCTTGACCTCAAACTAGAACCAGGAGGATGCTATTATTTGTGCCTCAATAGGAAACATGTGCGCTATGTAAAGCCTGTTTATTTTTCCTTACATAATTTACATTTGCACTACACAACAACAACAAGCCATAGGAATACATTTGAAACTGAAAAGGCGCAGTTGTTCAAACTCTTTATCGAGTTCTGTGTTCCTAGAAAAAGCCATAATAAGCACTGGGACACATGGAGCTTCTTAAACAGTAAAATCCTGAGTGTTAATTTAACCCTGAAAACAGTAAATTAACACATTTAGCTGTGTGCCAGCTTTTATTAGGTGCATACACACTCCACAAATAAACCCTAAGTGGGGTTTCTCTTGTACAGTTTTTTGATGCTATGGATTATGATATACAGTAGGCCTACTGTGCTGTAGTAGCCCTATTCATTTTCATAGGTGTAGGTGAAGGGGGTAAGACCTTGGTTAATTGTTTTTATTCCTCCCTTCCAGCCTATAATAAACTGGCTCTGAATTAAGCAGGGATTCTTAAATGAAACATAGTCGTAGTCAATGGGCAAAACATGCCAGACCATCCTTTTAGAGCAGTAGGCCTCGAGGGCAGCCATTGACAAATAAGCCTCCATTTCCAGTTTAAAGACACATGGGTCGGCTATATGACACTTTCTCTTTCTTCCCCCTGGTGTGTAAACAGTTTCCAAGCATTGAGGGATGAATTACTAGCTGCCAGGAAAATGACTGGTCTTGTTCTTGTGTAAGAGCCGTAGATAGGTTAGGACAGGAGGGTTAAATCATCTCACTGTCCACCCAGTTTGTACCAAACACAGAGGTGGGGCTCTGGGGGGGGTGCAGGCAGCTGATGGAATGATGGCTCCTGAAATAGGCTCTCTCTTGGGCCTTTGGGTGTGAGGCGCTAATCCTCAGAGACCTGCTTCAAGCCTCCAGCTAAAAGACTATAAATCTACGCCGCTCTCTCTGCCTCAGGCTTCCCATGAACTGTCACAGATGGCAGGGGGATCGATTTATGTCCCAGAGAGGTGAGTTAACAACACGCAGAGCTAGGGGCCCTGGTAGGTCTTCACTACCTTTTAGAGATGCTAGTTTCACAGACACCGCACGGCTTGTTGAGGAATGGCTGCAGAACATGGCCATGAGTTTACATGCTGGAACAGCAGGCAAGGATAGATTCAGAAATTTCGTTTTTTTTCAAACCGAAATCTGTCTTTACAAGGAGGCTTGAATTCAGGCAGCTTTTGTGCTCTCTGTGAGGTGTGTACACAGATGGGATTTTTTTTTAAAGAGGGCAATCTAGCTAATTACCCCCTAGCTGTCCTGTCCAGGGTGAAAACAATAGGGGTCACGACCTGAGTTCACACCTGTGTTCCTGTGTCCAGGTGTAAGCAACTCGTATCCTGCTGTTAAAACGGCTCAGAGGTTAAAGGTCAGGCCATTTCAACGTAGCAGGAATCACTTACGACCAGCTTGGTCAAACTGTTGGAATAACTGACATTTTAGAAACCCAAATACTGAAACAACAAAACTGTTCCAAAACAACAGCAAATATTTACATAATTGAGGTGTAGTTTTATTTCTAGCCGTGGTCACTATATAAAAACAAAAAATATATATATTTATAATAAATGTTTTTTTGGACTGTTGCAGAATCGACATATCGCCATCAAGCAAACATTGACGATGAGATTGTAAGCATGGAGATACTGGACACTGCAGGGCAGGTAAGCACAGCTGCATTCAAACATGTGTAAGCCTCAATCCCAGAGAATTAAAAAAATTACACAAACCAGTCGTGTTACACACAGTTTTTTTGTTTTTTTAACTGTTGTTTGTGTACTCACACAACGCACACAACACACACACACACAACGCAAATATTACGTGTCGATAAAGCAACCTTGTTATCTGAAACGAGGTCAATTTCTCACTGTGAATGAAGGCGTGTATGAATGAGGCATCAGCTTCACTCTATGAATAGTTTTGATGCGAAATACTCCCAGCAAGTTTCGTATCATTCATTGGTCACACAGAGACGTTTAGACTATTTCCCTGTGCTGACCCCTGTTTGTATTGTCAGCCGTAGCAGAGCTGGATGCTTCTCGTTTTGTGCTAAATTGGTAGCAGTGTATGAGCCATGAGGGAACACCTAGTGTTAAGGCCCGCAGCCTAAGATGAAATGATGACTGCGGCTGCCACAGAGCGTAGGTGTTCCGCAGGCGGCAGTCAATTTCCACAGCAGCACTTCCAGTCAAGTCATCCCTCTCTCATTACATTGTATTCTATTTTTGAGCTTGCATTAAGAATAGAAGGGGCTTGAGTGTTTCCAGACATGGCCATCCGAGGGCCGAGCACTGATCTAGTACCGTAACGTTCTGACTGTGGTTACATATGTACACGTCTCAAAGTTGAATTAACACAGAGGAGGATTTTACGGTGTGGAAAACAAAACAAAAGTGACGACGCTACAAACATGAACCCCCAAATTGGATTAAGACCGAGTACCAATGCTATCTTGATTTATGGAGAGTGGAGTCGTCTTTGCAGCTCATAAATTCCAGGTTCAAAAGTCGGTCAGGTATACAGATGTCAAACATAACTTTGTGTTACGTTGTGGAATGCAGCTTTTTTTCCCTCTTTTTTTTTAACTCGTTATTCCTCTGCCAATAACTATGAGCTCAGACTCCCTCAGCCTCCCTCCAGTCAGGTTTTAGATTTAAAGTTCCGACACACGACCAGTTAAACCCTGTTACCTCCAGACTGGCTGCTTCAACATGATCATATTAAAAGCAGCTGCTTAAGATTTCACACCATTCAGGTGGTTAGAGGTTTTCTTTAACCCTTTAAGACCGAGAACGCATCTGTGTCATTTTAATCTTTGTTTCTGGGGATTCTGCAAATGTCTTCTAAATCCTAACAAAAATAAAAAAAAATATGTTGCTATAATCAGTGGTTTTCAAACTATTTCATGTCAAGGACCCCCAAAAATGATATGAATTTTGGCCGCGGACCCCCATCTCAAAATATTTTGTTCCAGGGACCCACCCCCCCACCCCCCCAGAAGTTGTAACAGAGTTAAAAATGGATATTCAAAGATTTGCACACATTTTCACGGTAAAAAAAAAAAAAAGCTGATCTACAAGCTCATGCCGCGCTACGAGCTTGTATATCTGCTATTTGTGAATAGCCAAAGAAATCTTAAGATGACACAGATGCGTTCTCGGTCTGAAAGGGTTAAACTCGTGGCTTTACCAGGTATGAGAGGGAGAAGGGGGACAGGCTTTTCTGAGACAAGAATTTATAGCAAATCACAACTCAGTGGAAAAATGTACAAAGGAATGATGGCATCTCTACCAAGTTAGCAGTCCCTCAACAATAACAACAGCCTGGACATCTTGACTTGTTTATCGATTTAAGCGCCATTCCCACTGGGCACGATAAGGGCACGATAACTATAAAGATATCTATAACTATATCGTTCACCATTGTATTTTTTTCCACTTGTCTCGATTTTTAAAACTATATTTTTTATAGTTATAGTTACAGTTATAGTGCTCAGTGTGAATGGCCCTTAACGCTTTTTAATGATACCTACTTATTTACCAATGAACAGTTTAAATAATAAATACTTAAAGGTCCTTAGATCACGCCTAGCAATTAAGGGTGATCGGGTATCGCTGGCCACGCTCCTAGACTCTGGAATGCCCTACTGTACCTGAGGCCTATCCAACCAGCTGATTCTGTATCGTCTTTTAAATCCCCTCTAAAAGACTGTTCAGAAAAGCCTCTCCGTAAATCACCTTATGGTGCATTATCTCTTGAATCTCTCTTGGTTTTCATTCTTGTTGTTTTAGCTCTTTGTATTTGTTACCATGCACTTTTAAATTGTGTGATTTATTTGTATTCAATTGTATCCAGTTTTGTGAAGCACTTTGTAACTTCCGTTTAAAAAGTGCAATACAGGGGCGCCCGCTGGCCTAGCGGCCCAGTCGCATACCACTTACGCTGGTAATCCAGCTCGACAGTTGCCTCGATCTCCAGGCTTTTATTTTCCTTCGCGTTTTGCTCAAAAATAAGAGCCTGGACCAGCCTGTTGACGTTCCTGGCATAGGAAGTGGTTCATTTCCCCAACCAACCAAGAGTGCAGTGGGCGTCACTCCAAATGTTGTGACGTCAGGGCTCTCTCAATGCTGCACATTGGGGGAGGAGGAAGGGCATGGGGCGGGGCGGGGGCTGACGGACAGATCGGTGAACCAATGGGATCTCACAGAATTTGTTCTCTGGAGATTTTGAACCCGGCCCTCTAGACCAGATATCAGACGCGCTAGGTCAGCCTAGCTTGACAGCGTGTCGCGAGTTCGACTCCCGATCTTTGTACAAGATTTGTACTTGTTTACCAATCAACAGGGTATAATGATAACTAATAGCTCACTGGGTCTTTTGCAGTGGTGGAAAGTGCATTTACTTAAGTACGGTACTTAAGTAAAAAAATTAGCTATTTGTACTTTACTTGTGTATTTCCAATTTCCAATACTTTTACTCCACTACATCTCAGAGGCAAATATTGTACTTTTACTCCACTACAATTATTTGAAAACTTTAGTGACTAGTTACTTTGTAGATTTTGATTATTAATACAAAACATACACTACCCACTTCAGCCCTACATGTACATTTCGGCCATTTGAAAATAGCCGATCTACAAGCTCACATGCGACGCATTGTGAGCTTGTAGATCGGCTATTTACAAAGGATTTTTATACATTTGAAAACTTGTGAAATTGGACATCCTGCATAATGAGTACATTATACTTTTGGTACTTTAATTGCATTTTGATGCCAATACTTCTGTACTTTTACTCAAGTCAATTTTGAATTCCGGACTTTTACTTGTAACAGAGTATTTCTATATTGCAGTATTGATACTTTTACTTAAGTACTCTTAAGTATCTGAGTACTTTTTCCACCACTGTATCATGAGACACACACACGTCTTTCTGTGTCTGCTCTTACCTTTTTATAGGAAGACATCCAGCAGCGGGAGGGTCACATGCGCTGGGGCGACGGCTTCGTCATCGTCTACGACATCACGGACCGGGGCAGCTTCGAGGAGCTGGCGCCGCTGAGGAGCCTCCTGGAGGAGGTGAAGAAGCCCAAGAACGTGCCTGTGGTCCTGGTGGGCAACAAGGCCGACCTGGACCACGTCAGACAGGTCGGCACGGAGGAGGGAGAGCGACTGGCGGCCGAGATGGCCTGCGCCTTCTACGAGTGTTCGGCGTGCGCCGACGAGGGCGGCGCCGTGGCGGAGGCCTTCCACGAGCTGTGCCGCGAGGTGAGGCGCCGCAAAGCCGTCCAGGGCAAGACCAGACGCCGGAGTTCCACCACGCACGTCAAGCAGGCCATCAACAAGATGCTGACCAAGATCAGCAGCTAGGGGGGGACACACACACGCGCCATCGTCCTTTGAGCAGCGGAAGAACAAAGATAGATAATATAAATGTTTTCAAAAATGATGTTTAGAACAATTTATTGGCTCCAGATTACATTACATTACATTACATTACAGTCATTTAGCAGACGCTTTGATCCAAAGCGACTTACAATAAGTGCATTCAAAATGGTAAATGGTGCATTTATATAGCGCTTTGCATAGATTGTGCATTACATTCACCCATTCACACACACATTCATACACCGATGGCGAAGGAAACCATGCAAGGCACCAACCTGCTCATCGGGAGCAATTAGGGGTTCAGCGTCTTGCTCGAGGACACTTCGCCACTAGCTCTGGGGGAGCCCGGGTTCGAACTGGGAACCTCACTGTTTCCATCCGGCCAGCTCTACTCGCAACTCTACCCCTGAGCCACTGCCGCCAGATGGATTCATTGACATGGGAAAGAGTTACATTCCGGTCATTTTCCAACGCAAAGGTCACAAGCACAAAGTTTGCTCCTTCCAAACATTATGGCCTTTGGGGGAGTGAAAGGATTTGGGAGCCAACCAGGACAACTGCTTGTCAAAATGTTTGGCCTGATTCTGTGCATTATTAGTCTGGGAACCTGTGAAAAACTAGGTGATTTATTTCTTAGTGATTTGCAGGGGGTGTCTGTTGCATTTCTTACACCATCAATGTCAATAAATCAACCAAAATGCAGTCTAAATATGATGCATGCTCACTGCACTATAACGCATGCAAGAATCCAAACTTCATTTATCACTGACGGCAGACAAATGAGTTGTAGTTTCTTCGCTGTGGCTTTGTTTGTAGGGGAATGCTTTGATATGCTTCAGGCGTGTGTACTTGTTCTCTGCAGAGCTGTGGTCGAGAATTGATTTGTCGAGGCATAAACAGAATTAATTATTGTTGCATTATATCTTTGTGCTGTCAGAAAATCTGTTAGCCGTCCACTTATGTGTGGACCCTAGAGAAATGCCATGAGCTGGGATGCTTGGCCATCAGTACACTATGATTCATCCAATTAATTAAAAGTTCTACCTTGTTTTGGTGTCATCAAACAATGTCCCCCACAGACTCTGGCTCCAACAGAAGACCATGCCTGACCATCTTTGTCCAGGACATGGCTCAAGCTTATCTCTTTTTCATCAAGGAACAAAGATAAATAGTGAGACCAATATGGCGAGGATTATGAATCAATGTGTTCACTGTGTTATGTTAAGGCTATGGAGGGAAATATTCGCAATCCATCATACACACCGTATCATACACATTCCAGAGATGTTCTTTACTGATGTTAACATACCTTTAATACTGTAAACTACCGATGAAATATTGCCTTAACCACTGTTGTGTTCTAGGCGTGTACAGAGTCCCAAAGGCAGAGGACTGTAGCTGTTAAAATGAGATTATTTCTGTTATTCTGTAGGCCTTGTGTAGCCTACCTGACCTGTCTCTGACTCTGTAATTGTGGCGGATGAAAGAAAGCAGCTGTACACTTGTAATTAAAGAAACAAAATACATCATACTATCCAATGAATGTTTTTTTGAGGAGTCAAATGTCATCAAGATTCAAAGATGTTATTGGTCACATGCTTGAGTAATGAATTAAATGCTAGTGTGGCAGTCTGGCAGACTCCGGTCACTCCGCCATACTGTGCTATTAACAATGTCCAACATATGGGCCTAAAAAGGCATACAAGTTACAGAATAAATACAAGTAAAGTACTAAGTAGTATTAAGTAATAAAGTGTAGAGAATTTAAGTAAACTTGACAAGTGTACAGTCATTGCTGTAGTGCAGGGATCACCACCATGAAAGCTTATGGTGGACATTTTCTCAAAATCAGCTTTTTGCCGCGGCCGCGCGCGTATGTGTCCTGTGCGCGCGTCCCTGTCCAAAAGATATGGCCAATAATTTTACCAGAAACCATACACAGAGGATAGGGAAGGCTATCATTTGACCAGGCCCCAATTTTTCTGCGTCTGCTCTTACCTTATAGGAAGACATGCAGCAGCAGGAGGGTCACATGAGCTGGGGCCCCAAATATTCGGATACAATATTATGTATCCGAATATTTTCAAAAAGCACTGAAATGTTAAAACTAGCGTTTCTAAGATAGGAGGAGTATGGATCCCAAGGTCGTCAGTTCGATCCCTGCTTTGACCAAAAGTAACCTGACACTAACAAGTGCTCATGCTGTGTTTTAGTGAACCGGTGACCTTCTGCTTGCCAGACAACTCTCTACCCACTAAGCCACGGCCGCCTCTAAAATTCTGTTTCAGCTTCACCCGGCTGATGGCTGCTCAGATGGTCATTAGTGGCTGAGTGCCTTGCTCAGGGACACTTCGACAAATCGACACATACAGTATATTGGGCGGGCCGGGGGGAGAACCGGTGACGTTCTGATTACCAGATGCCTCTGACCACTCAGATATGGCCCCCATCATGACCTCCATGAAGTTCAACGTAAACCCTTAGAGCAGGGGGGTCTTCAGCGTTTTCAGGCCAAGGACCCCCTAGCTGAGAGAGAGATGAAGCAGGGACCCCCTCTATATTGTATAAAATTGTGTTTCAGATAAACCTTTTCTGCTCTTTTTTCCCTCTACACCTATAACTCTTTGCCAAAAATAGCAGATCAACAACGCCTCGCGCTGCGAGGCGTTGTGAGCTTATAGATCTGCTATTTTTGGCTAAAGTTCTCCTCAGAAAAGGGATGCTAGGGTTCACTTGGTTAATGTAAAAAAGTAATAATCCTATCACACAAAGATTTGGCGGACCCCCTGTAGTAACTCTGAGGACCCCCTAGGGGTCCCGGACCCCCTGTTGAAGACCCCTGCCTTAGAGGTAAAACCAATGTTCATATTGCAGGACTGATGTGAAGGCTTACAGTCAACTACAGAAATGCAACATCTCACCATGGTGTGTGCTCTCGTGCGTTTAACATGGGGGTCTCTGACGAGCAGAAAAGCAACTGTCCATTTCCCATCTAGTTTGCTTCCAGCTATTTCTGCAGATTTTCAAATGGCGTAACCATATTAGGCACTTTCTGTAAATTGTTTTTTTTTATTTCCAATGGGTTCCTGAGGCTCATAACTGTACTGTAGCTGCAGGGAGAGAATAGCAATTAATCTATTTTATTCTGTTTGGGTGGTACACAGAGGCGAGGCCAGGCCATCTGGGCAGAGAATTACAGGAGAAAAATGTCCCAAAATAACTCGGAGAAAGAACCACAGCAGCCCCAGGGCTCGTCCCTGACCAGTATACGACTCAGACGAGGGTTCTGTCTGACTTTATGTCAATAAAATGAAAATAGCACCATGTTTGATTTATATCTCTCTCAAAAACACATACTGGTTGATGTCTTAAGCTGTATAGAGTCCTGTGGGTATTCAGGATTCTATGAGAATAACTAACTATGCCAGTGACTCCAAATACTGTACAAAATATCCCTCTGGCCCGGTGACAAGTAATCCCAATGGTGTTTATTTCACATGGAGGGAAGTGCTGACAAGTATCCCATTCCCATGATGCTCACAGACAACGATTTGCGCGTACTCGCTAACATCTGAGCATGCATACATGGCAGTATGACGATGTCTGTTGTCACCTGAGCTCTCTGAACAAGTCAAATGGCTATAAACTGCAATCATGTTGAACACAAACACAGCTTTAGATCTGGTAAAACTATCCAGTGTATCCATTTTGGCGACTAAAACTATGACGAAAAATGTTTGTCGACTACCTTTTTTCACTGACGAAAACGAAATAAAAACGAAATAAAAACTAAGCTATGACGACTAAAACTAAGACTAAATATATTGACAATTTTCGTCAACAAATAAAAACTAGATTAAAATGTTAGTGAGGGACTAGTGGAGAAGAGATACAGTAGAACTAAAAGACAAGTCATTTTATGCTCAGGTGTTGCGCTCTGAAAATAGCAGATCTACAAGCTCACAACGCGTCGCGCTGTAGATTGGCTATTTTCGGCATGCAACCAAGTGTAAAATCAGCCATTACGACGCCATCAAGGCACCGCCAAAATACATTTTAGTCGACTAAATCAACTGTAGATTTAGTCGACTATAATCTTATGATATTTAGTCGACTAAAACTAGACAAAAACTAAAACATTTCAGATGACTAAAATATGACTAAAACTAAATGGAATTTTATTCAAAAGACTGACTAAAACTGAATCAAAATTTGCTGTCAAAATCAACACAACACAGATTCTTTGAATAAATTCATTTTGCCTACAGATGGCAATTTGCTCTTGGTGTTTTTCCTGGTAAGGCTGGCAGCCAGGCAGGTGGGCGGTTTATTATTTGCACATCACCCTTCGGGGACACGGCTCCCCACTAGCGCCGCGGTGACCTCCTGCTGTGCTTACCCGAGGTCTCCAGTACGCTCCCAGGAGTCGAAGCCGCAGGCAGCACATAGTCTCTGGCAGGGAATGACTGCAGAATCTTTATGCATGTTGGCACACACATGGGCGAGAGTGCAAACACAGATTTGCACTCACGTGCACCCTATACACTCATATCTCCAAACTGGCTTACACTGTGGCTACCTACCCATGAACTGTTTAAATCAATTACACATTACACATCTACTGGTTTTCAATCGTGCACTACAGCACTGTGCACGGCCGCTCTTGTGTGATAGATTGTTCAGCTTAACACTGAACGTTCATTGATCATCTCTCTGGTGATGCGGCAGTGATATATTCAGAAATAAGGGTTACAGGGCAAAAAAAATCTTTCCCATCTCCCCTAGCACAAGCAGGGGTCCCATACATCCTGTTTAGATGTGCATCCATGAGGAAAAGAACCTTGCAGTTCTTTCAGTGCCCTCATTCCTGCCATAAATAACCATTGAAAAGCATTACAGCAGACATTACAAGGACTACAGTGAAAACAGTATAGCCAACACTTTTTCATGGTGACAGACCATGGAGGAAATCAATGAGAATCAATCGTTAGATTCTACTTGAGTGCGTGAGAGGGCAAGGAGACACGGTGTGGATGTATTCTTGAGAAACTTTCCCTTATGAGAAGATGAAAAAAACAAAGGAAAACATTTTGGATCTGTTATCTGTAGGGGAGGAAATGAAGGAACGACGTGGAGGGCCAAAGTTCTCTCAGTAAACACTCTCCTGGAGACCAAGCCTCTACCATTTTTCAGCTCATGCTAAAATGAACACTCTCCCGCGAGAGGCATGGCAACACAGAGCCCGCTGACAAGCTGTTTAAAATAAGGCCCATACGGCATGATGAACATCTTCTCAACTGGTAATTAGTACAGTAAACAAACCATTCATAGTTGAGGGCGAGGCAGCTATAGGACCACAGACATGTTATTTAGCTGTTAAACATGATAGACGGCACAAGCTCTCACAAAAAAACATCACCGATGTCAGTGTTCCAAGCCCTCAAAAAAAATAAACCACATTCTTGTCGTTACTTCCTACTGTTCATCTTTCCATTCCCCCCTTGCTCTATGAAGCATTGCAGTTACCATGACAACCAAGGCCTCTCCCTGTTGTAAAGAATATGCACACACACACACACACGCACACGCACACACACACACACACACACACACACACAGTAACTCCTGTATACATTTATATAGCCTACTGTATACAGAGATACACACTCGTGTATAATGAGTACGGCATTCATTGATATAGCCAATTGTATACAGAGATACACACTCACGTACAGTACAATGAGTAGTATTCATTTATATAGCCTATTGCAGTGCTTCTCAAACTTGTTCATGCCAGGGACCCCCAAATTGATATATATTTGGGCCGAGGACCCCCATCTGAAAATATGTTGTGCCAGGGACTCCCAGAAGCACAGATTTGTGTTAAAATGTTCGCGTTAAAATAAATATATTCAAAGATTTGCACGAATCTTCAACATTTTTCAAAAATAGCAGATCTACAAGCTCATAGCGTGGCACTCGGTGCCGCGCAATGAGCTTGTATATCTGCTAATTTTGAATAGCCAAAGTATAAAAGGTTACAATTATTGTGATGCTATTCACACATTTTGCTGGGGACCCCCTGGAACCCACTCATGGACCCCTGGGGGTCCCCGTACGCCACTTTGAGAACCAATGGCCTATTGTACAGAGAGAGGCTGGGAGAAATACACTGACAGACTGAGAGAGCAGACACCTTGTACTGTATGTATTTTTGAGTGCCGCTATTATTATGACTAATTATGGCGGTCTTTTATAGACTGTAGCTGAGCACTCACAGCCAATGAGGCAATCAGAGGAAGGGCACTTGCAGCTTCACATCCTAACGCACACACACACACACACACACACACACACACACACACACACACACACACACACAGTGATGGAAGAGGTACTCACATGTTTTTTACTTAAGTAAAAGTATCAATACGAAGTCCCGTATTCAAAATGTACTTGAGTAAAAGAACAAAAGTATCGGCATCAAAATATACTTAAAGTACCAAAAGTAAAAGTACTCATTGTGCAGAATGTCCCATTTCACAAGTTAAAAAAAAACCTTTGAAAATAGCCGATCTACAAGCTCACAATGAGTCGCATTGCGATGCATTGTGAGCTTGTAGATCAGTTATTTTCAAATGGCTGAAATATATAGAGGGCTGAAGTGTTAGTGTGTTTTGTAATAATAATGAAAATCTACAAAAGTAACTAGTAACTAAAGTTTTCAAATAATTGTAGTGGAGTAAAAGTACAATATTTGCTTCTGAGATGTAGTGGAGTAGAAGTAAAAGTATTGGACTATTGGAAATACTCCAGTAAAGTAATAATACCTCAAAAGTGCACTTAAGTACAGTACTTGAGTAAATGTACTTTAATTTACACCACTGCACTCGCACACACACACACACACACACACACACACACACACACACACACACACACACACACACACACACACAGAGTAGTGTGACTCGACAAAGCCCTCAGTTCCCACTGCCACAATCATTCATTCATTCATTCAACACATGAATCAGAAAACAAGTTAGATATTAACTTCATATCTAGGCTCTCATGTTTGAAACCCGTCAATCATCATCATCATCCTGTTGACAGACAGCTTATCAACCAGGCTCATCATAGAGCAGAATGACTGTTTCCTATGAAAGATTGTTTGCATCTTTTTCTCCTTCTTGTTGTTGTTGTTTTCAGATAAAGAACTTTGATAGCAAGCATCCAGATCCGGGAGTTGCGTTTGAATCCCACGGCAATGCTGCAAGAAACATTGTTTTGATAGCAGTAGAGTTAAGAGTTAAAGCCCATATTTTAAAATGATGGTGCATTGGCAAATCACCTTTGCCAAACACACACACACTTGTGCTCACGCACGTGCAGTGGTGTAAAGTAACTAAGTACATTTACTCAAGTACCGTACTTATAAGTACAATTTTTAGGTATTTGTTTTACTTTACTGGAGTATTTCCAATTTTCTGTACTTTTACTCCACTACAATTATTTGAAAACTATAGGACTTTACTTTTTAGATTTAGATTATTATCACAAAACATACATTACCCTATAGGCCTACACCTTTCAGCCACTTGAAAATAGCCGATCTACAAGCTCACAATGTGTCACAATGCCACGCATTAGTGAGCTTGTAAATCTGCTATTTTCAAAAGATTTTTATACATTTAAAAACTTGAAATGTATGGGACATTCTGCATAATGAGTAGCCTACTTTCTACTTTTGGTAGGCCTACTTCAAGACAAGTACATTTGGATTGCTTTGTACTTTTACCTGACTTTTACTTGTAACAGAGCATTTCTGCATTGCGGTATTGATACTGTTACTTAAGTAAAACATTTTAGTACTTTTTCCACCACTGTCTATGAGACATTTATTATAATGGGGAATATATGGAATAAACAGAAACTTAATGGATTTGTTTTGTTTTAGGGGACAGCGTCCCCTAGTGGCTGACACTACAGATGATGCAGTTTAACAACACCTAATGCATGGTGCATTGATAATAACTTATACCTTATACTTATACCTTTAAAAAGGTTTTTTAACTGTCCCGATTTTGTTTTTCTGCACTCATACCTGAATATCACAGAGTACGTACTTGCTGGGAAGCTTGTCTGCCACTTACTGGCATAGGGGACTAAAAACAGGCAGGGACCTGTGGCAGATGGGAGACTAGATATAAGCCTATACCCATCTAGACTAGAGAATGCAAGTGTAAGGTCATATCATATCAGCAGAGCTGATTACCATCAAGGGCCTGGTGGTGTTTTGGAATGTAACACATTCCACAAGCAAATATCAACCTGTACGTGAAGTACGTGACACAGGGCCCAGGTTGGAAGTGCATGGGTACACAGTACGTGCATCTGGATCATAGACAGGCATTTTATTATTACACAGCTGAAAGCAATATTTTCTGGGTTTTAACTTTTAAGGGTTCTCTGAACGTGTTTAATATCACATCTCAGACATTAGTGTTTAATGGTTGGATCACCTTTCATTTGATTTCACACTGAAAGTTGGCTGCGGGATGAAGGCCATTATTTTGACTTATCCAGATTACTGAGAAGAAAGAATCCAAATGATTTAACTCTGGGGTGACCTCATGTTGGTTGCCAGTCAGCTCTCAGAGACAGAACTTGTGCCAGGTGGCATAAAATACAGAGGTAATCCAAGTTGAAGGGATTTGGGGGTTGTCACTACATATTCCTAAAGTTGCGTGCATAACTTCTAAAGGAGGCCACGAGTCTAGCTCTCATGACCATAAATGGAGAAAAAAAAGTGTGGATTACTTATAGAAAATGGAATGCACACATTTAGTCAATAATAAAAGTCATTACTTTTAATACCAGAATTCTGTTTTCAGACAAAAGAACCAAGTACTGCGATCAAATAAATACAATGAATTACAGAAACACACATAATAATGTATCACACTTCTTACAAATAAGCAGCCACACAATAAGGTTACATAACAACATAATTACGCACCTGAGGCACACAGGGGGGCTGTTCTTCATGCCACACCGACACAAATATACAGAAAAGTAACATTAAAACGCTTACATTTCCATACAAGACCATCCACCATTCAGCAGACATTCATCAAGAGAGGGAGAACATGGTGGTGGACTGATCGGCAAATAAACTTGAGGACCCGTGCATTAATGACAAGTTTGATCCTTAACAGATGCCGTTACAGTACTATAGCTATTTTTTCAGGATTATTTAGTGCCAAACCACTCTGGCTGCATATTTAAATGAACAGCTAATATATGGAATGAATTAACCCTAGGATTTGTGGTGCTTGGGTTTTGGCGACTTGACCATACTGAATCATATTCACAAAAAACAAAAATTATTGAATGTATTGCCTTTTCTCAAGCTAACTGGCTGATGTCATATAAACATAAATAAACACAGGCAGATGGCATAGTATATATATATTAAAAAAAAACATGAATATAAGGTGATGGACAGTCATTTTCAGATGATTTTCAACAGCAGAGCTTGTGGGACTTGAGGTAGTTACTATAGTTTACTTTTACTGTTCAATTCCAATTATCTTTTGCTGTGTGGAAAACAGTAATCTCTCAAGAACAGATTCTGCTCTGCGTTGGAGATAGTACAAACAGCAGACCAGAGGGCGCTGTTTTTCCTTCTCATTTGGTTCTGGGTTCCCAGATTGGGAAAACAGTGACTCTTTGACCCATTGAGACCGGGAACGCATCTGTGTGTCATTTTAAGATTTCTTTGGGCTATTAAACAAGGGAACCAGGAGACCTGGTACTGCCAGACCCCTAGTGGTTGAAAGATCAGAGCACTACGTCACGCTAACCTTGGCCAATCAAAAAGAGGACAGAAGACGGACCTCTTTTATGCCCATGTATGGACGAAAGCGTTTGGAGAGGGGGACCGACAAAGCCTCATGTAGGCCCGACCCCCTGGGTCTGGCAAAAATAGCAGATATACAAGCTCATAGCGCGGCACCGAGTGCCGCGCCATGAGCTTGTAGATCTGCAATTTCTTTTGCACATTTTTGCAAATCTTTGAATATATTTATTTTTTAAGGCGAACATTTGTAACTCAAATCTTTGCTTCTGGGGGATTCTACAAATGTCTTCTAAATCTTCTTCTAACTAAAAAAAACAAACATTGCTATAATCAGTGGTTCCTAAACTTTTTCATGTCAAGGACCACCCAAAAAGATATGTATTTGGCTGCGGACCCCCCCATCTCAAAGTATTTAGTTCCAGGGACCCCCCAGAAGCAAAGATTTGATTAACAAATATTTGCTTAAAAAAAATTATATACATTCAAAGATTTGCGCACATTTTCAAGTTTCTTCCAAAAATAGCAGATCTGCAAGCTCATAGCGTGCTATGAGCTTGTAGATCTGCTATTTTTTGAATAGCCCAAAGAAATCAAAAAATGACTTTTGACTTCTTTCCCGGTCTTAATGGGTTAAGCTACAGGAGCCAAAACGAGATTTCCATTTTCCCTAATTACCAGCTCTTTGACAGGTGGGTAAATAAATGTCACAATGCAATCATCTGGCCAAAGACCAAACCGATGGACATACTGTATTATGGCTGTTTGGTGGGTGGTTTACACTCTACTTTTATGCGGTTGAATAGACACACAGTGATATATCAGTATCATCACAGCCATTATTATTACATGGCACATAATGGATGGCAAATCCTCAAGTTTTCATTATGGCTTTTCACATTGCAATAGTGGCAGGCATCTTTACACAGAAAGACAAAGCAATAAATACAGCTTGAATTGTTCTTTACAGCAAAATGCAAAATTTGGTCCATTTGTACACAGTGCCAAAGGTAAACGAGAAGACCTTTTAAAAAAGTGCTCCATGACAATAATAACACATCTAAAATATAAAGTCATACTGTATGAGAGTCGTTGCTTAACATCGTCTGCGAAATTGATTTAAACTTTATTATTGATTTGAATTTATTTTTGTCAATGTATCAAGCTATATGCAATTTCAGCTCGTCGTGTACAGTAAGTACGTTTAATTTGACCGAATATTGACCGTGTTATGGTGGGAACAGAGCACTCCGTCTGACACAACGAGTGTTTACCCATTCAATCCAGGGACGCATCTGTGTCATTTTTATGATTTCTTTGGCTATTCAAAAATAGCAGATCTACAAGCTCATAGTGCGGCACCGAGTGCCACGCTATTCAAAGATTTTCACACATTTTTTAGATGTGTGCAAAAAAAGATTAAAAAAAAATTAGCAGATCTACAAGCTCATAGCACGGCACTCGGTGCGCACTATGAGCTTGTATATCTGCTATTTTTGAATAGCCCAAAGAAATTTTAAAATGACACACAGATGCATTCCCAGTCTTAAAGGGTCAATGCTCTGATTCTGGCACAACGTCAACAGTAAAGCCAGGGGGAAATCGTGGCTTTTATTTGTGCATCGAACGGTCACATTCGAACGCAAACAGTAGCCAGCGGTTGCAAGCATAAAGGAATTACTATGCAGTTATTTCAGGTACAGGTCCTGTTTGGTGGTACGGTCATCATGACCATGACTTTCTGATACAATTAAAACACATTCATACAATACTATGCATCATTAGACATTGTCATGCATCATTCTCCCTAAAAAAATTGTATTATTATTATTATTATTACTAGTCCATACCCGTGGGGGGATATGCGCACATGATCTGGCAACCCGGGAGCCATTCATCCCATAGCTCGCGGGGCCATCCCACAGCTGGGCAGCCGTAACCATGGCGACATTGTTTTACAGAAAAACCCTAATAAACAGCTGACAGTTGGGGTAATCGAAAAACGGGCTTCGCTGTTCCGTGCGCATGGTAATGGTCAATGGCTGTGTGCAAATTCAGATCAATTGCTCCAGCCACTGAGGAGAACCGGGCAGAAGAGATTTTGGCCTCACCACCGTTTTGGCCTCACCACCCACCCGCACAGAGCTTTGTAGAATTATAGGAGTATTATTATTATTATTATTAATATTATAATGTCAATTTTACAAAATAAAGTAAATAAATCAGAGAACGTTATCACTGGACTAACTCTGGACAGTCCTGTCATTGAAGCTCCATACTTTATGCATAAGAGCAGATGTCACATTTACAGTATTGAACTACAACATGGGAAAATTGATATTTCATTTAGTTCCATCTGGATTGAGGATACATTAACAAATTTGGAGCATTCTTTTCTGATGTATGACAGCCCTATCACTCTGAGGGGGATGAAACTATAGGGTGATTTTATAGTTTGTTTTCCAATTCAGGACTAAAACTACAGCAGGGCAAAAACATGGCATAACTCTAACCGTACAGTACACTGTGATGCAAGCAACACACTGTCGCTAATCAAATCAAATTGTAATAATCTGTGTGTTAGATTTACAATACCGTTGACTACTGTCTGTGCACAGTGGTAGAAAATACCTAAGTACATGTACTCAAGTACTGTACAATTTTGAGGTACTTGTACTTTACTTGAGTATGTTCAGTTTCCAATACTTTTACGTCTACTCCACTACATCTCAGAGGCAAATATTGTACTTTTACTCAACTACAATTATTTGAAAACTTTAGTTACTAGTTACTTTGCAGATATACATTATTACATTATAGAACATACAGTAACCACTTCAGTCCTATTTTATACATAGGCTATTTGAAAATAGCCGATCTACAAGCTCACAACGCGTCGCGATGCCACGCGTTGTGAGCTTGTAGATCGGCTATTTTCAAACATTTCAGTACTTTTACTTTTGGTACTTTAAGTACATTTTGATACCAATACTTTTGTACTTTTACTCAAGTACATTTTTAACACCAGCTGCAGCTGCGTTGCTTACTAGCCCGTCATGTTTTTAATCTGCTGTAGTTTTGAACCTGAATTGGAAAATAAACTACAAAATCAGCCTAGGGTTTCATGACCCTTTAATCAAATGGGTTGATAAATAAAGTCTGGGTATACTAAATCTGCTGGAGAGATACCAGGCTGTTTCATCATTTCCTGTCAAGGGATGGCGTAGTATGGATTATTATTACACAGCTGTTGTTGTTGAATGGTTTATACTGATTGGTCAATCAATATTCTGCATGACAGACCACTGTTCTCCCTCTGTTTACATTGCTAATGGCAGCTTGTAACCAGAATTAAGCTTGTATGTTAAGAGGTTAATTCTTTTATCAATATTTTGTGTCAAACAATACATTTTGTTCTTAAGCAGTTGAGTAGTATGCGGGATAGTCAGTCAGGCATCACCCTAAAGGGGTTTACAGTAATGACTCACTAATTATTAGATTGATAATGCTCCAGAATAAACCAAAAACATACATTTTTGCTAGAGAAAATACAGAGGACGGAATAAAGTAGAACAAAGAGAATAATGTTCAATATGTGAGTTAAAAAACGTTTTCACGTTCAACGTTCAGCACTTTGAGGTGTTAAGCTATTATGCCATATTTCTGCCCTTTTAGATACACAGCAGTAATAATAATATGAATGCCCCGAATTTGAAGAAAAAAAAGAAAAGAAAAAAAAGTCCATGGTGTTATTTACAAAGCATAAATAAATAAGTACAGATTGAGAAAGGGGGAGATCTGCCTGTGAATGGAAGACGATTACTGTCAAGTACAGCATTTGCACCATGAGAAATTGCAAGTTCACACGTTGCTTTAGTTCTTTATACTGTAGCTAATGTATCTTGACCCAATATGGGGGACATTTCTTTCTTAACCCATTCAATCCAGGAACACATCTACAAATGTCTTCTAAATCCTAACGGGTTTCTGAAAAACATATGTTGCTATTATCAGTGGTGCTCAACCTTTTTCCTGTCAAGGACCCCCAAAATGATATGTATTTGGCCGCCGACCCCCATCTCAAAATATTTAGTTCCAGGGACCCCCAGAAGCACAGATTTGAGCTACAAATGTTAGCTTTAAAAAATATACATTCAAAGATTTGCACAAATTTTCAAGATTTTTCAAAAAACAGCAATATAAATAGCAATATAATAGCAAAATAGCAAATCTACAATCTCATAGCGTGGCACTCGGTGCCACGCTATGAGCTCGTAAATCTGCTATTTTTGAATAGCCAAAGTATAAAATAATGGTTATAGCTAAAATCTAAAATGACACAGATGTGTTCCCGGATTGAATGAGTTAACGACTTCAACCCTATATTCTTCATTGACAGGAGTCCCCCAGGGGTCTACACTAGGCCCCCTCTTTTTTCCCTCTACACCAAAGAAAGAAAATTGCCGATCCACCTGCTCACAATGTGTCCCATTGCATTGTGAGCTTGTAGATCTGCTATTTTCACCAAATGTTCGCCCCCAGAATACGGACGCTAGGGTTCATGTGGTTGATTAATCAAAATAACTTTTGTAACGTTAAAGGTTTCATGACATTCAGTTTTACAACACGTTAAAAGTATTTATCATGGTCCTTCAAACGTGTATTAAAAGTTTTGATTGAAAATTCCACTCCATTCTAAAGCCTTTTCAACTGCAATGAAAAAAAAATTCTTTGCCTGCGGGTGTCGCTGTTGAGGGATTTTGTCTGTCAATCATCGCCTCTGCTCATTATTCAGAAAACCCCAATGTTCAAAGTTCAGTTTTTTGGGGTCTAATTGAGGTCATAAAACCCCCCCAAAAAACATAAAAATTTAAAAAAGTGAAAATGAATGTCATAGAACCTTTAAGCCTAGGTTAGATTCACAAGGATCTATGTTGTTAAGCCAATATGGGTCACTTTGGCGATAGTAAAGTATTTCTGTGAAATGTGTCTGGCGTCTGGCGAGATGCTCAAATATTGCTGGTGAACTGTAAGCATTCAGCCGTATATCACAACTCACTAAAAACGTTTTCCTATAATGTATTGCCATAGATATCTGCAAAATTATCTTGGAAGCCAACAGGTCAATTTGTTGAAGAAAAGAAGAAGAAAGTAAAGACAATCAGACAAACAAATGTAAAAGACCTACGGACGGTATACCAAACACTACGAGCAAGAATATCTATGGTTGTTGTTTGTGTCACTGCAGTTATTGGACAGCAGATTGGCGGATTAACTGAAACGCCACTGAAACTCACAAACAAGGAGAAGGATGTGGAGTAGGAAGCTGACGGTGATAAGGAAGAAGGTGTGTGTGTGTGTGTGTGTGTGTGTGTGTGTGTGTGTGTGTGTGGCAGTGTTGATTACGTCGACTAAAACTATGACGAAAAATGTTTGTCGACTACCTTTTTTCACTGAAGAAAACGAAATAAAAACTAAATAAAAACAAAGCTATGATGACTAAAACTAAGACTAAATATATTTAACATTTTGTCAACAAATAAAAACTAGACTAAAATGTTAGGGAGGGATCTAGTGGAGAAGAGATCCAGTAGAACTAGAAGTCATTTTATGTTTGGTTGCACTTGGGTGTTCTGAAAATAGCAGATCTACAAGGTCACAACGCGTCGCGCTGCGACGCGTTGTGACCTTGTAGATCGGCTATTTTCAGCATGCAACCAAGTGTAAAATCAGCCATTACGACGCCATCAAGGCACCGCCGGAATACATTTTAGTCGACTAAATCAACTGTAGATTTAGTCGACTTTAATCTTATGATATTTAGTCGACTAAAACTAGACAAAAACTAAAACATTTCAGATGACTAAGATATGACTAAAACTAAATCAAAATTTTTCGTCAAAATCAACACTGGTGTGTGCGGGTGGGTGAGCGGGAAGGGAGGAGTGCTCAGGAACCGGTGTGTCGGGACTCATCACGAGCCTGATGGCTGACTGAGAGGAAGGATTAGGGGGAGAGGAGGGGGTGTTAGTCAGAGAAAAGACTTGCGAAGGACTGCCGGAGGCTGCGGATGGTCTCAGCCTTGGCCTCGTCGTCGGTGGGGTTCCCCCGCAGCGTCTCAGTGAAGGTGTTGGTCAGCGACTGAGATTTGCTGTAAATGACAGTAATGGTGACTTGGTCAGGGTTCTGGGTTCATCTGTGATGAATGTGTGTGCACCCATGAATGTGTGTGCACCCTCACAGCAAAGTTTGTTTAACTCAGAGAATGAAAAGAGGGGAACGGATGAATGTGTTGTGAGCAAGCCAGCTAGCGCCGATCGGAAGAGTAATGAACCTGCTGGCAAACAAATCTACTCTGTTTGGGGATACATACAGTAATACATATACACAACACACTGCCTCAAAACAATAGGACTGTGTCTGTGATCAGACATTAACCACTTAAAGACCCCCAGGGGTCTAAACTAGGCCCCCTCCTTTTTCCCTCTACACCAAATATCTTCGACAAAAATAGGTGACCTACAAGCTCACAATGTGTCATGTTGTGAGTTTGCAGATCGGCTATTTTCGCTTAATGTTCGCCACTTGAACCCTAAATACTTCATACAACAAATAGCGATGATAGCTGATCTATAAGCTCACAACATGTTTTGAATTCAAATGGCAGCAACAATTTGGAAACAAAGCCAAGTTTAAATTTTTCTTTGACAGATTTTGAAAATCTTCCCCAAAATAGGGATGCCAGGGTTAATGTGCTCAAATAGATGTGTTGATGGAAATATGACCAAATACAACCTAATGTCTCCATCTAGCTGCAAGAATCTGAAGCAAACATGACACGGTTATTTTAAAACTTTAGTTACTAGTAGTTACTTTGTAGTTTTGATTATTATTACAAAACATACATTACCCACTTCAGTCCTATATACATTTCGGCCTTTTGAAAATAGCAGATCTACAAGCTCTCAATGCGTCGCGACGCGACGCATTGAGAGCTTGTAGAGCTGCTATTTCCAAAAGATTATACATTTGAAAACGTGTGAAATTAATGGGACCTTCTGCATAATGAGCACTTTCTACTTTTGATACTTTAAGTACATTTTGATACCAATACTTTTGTACTTTTACTCAAGTAAACTTTGACTTTTTACTTGACTCCGGACTTTTACTTGTAACAGAGTGTTTCTACATTGCAGTATTGATACTTTTACTTAAGTACTTGAGTACTTTTTCCACCACTGACGAAAGGCGGGTCAGGAAGAAGTGAGATGGATGTGATTGAGACTCACTTAAGCTGCGGGGACTGTTTCTGGGAGCCGGGCCCCGAGGAGGCCGGGATGGGGCCGGGCTGGAAGGCTTGGCTGGGAGACGTGTTCGCTGAGCGAGTTCTCTGAGGAGAACCGTGGGCCGACTGAGACGGAGAGGCCGAAGTGGACCGATGTCCACCTGACCAACACATGGACACACAGAAGATGAGATTAAAAAAAATACAATAACATAAAACAAAGAGATATATTATCTCAATCATATACAGTATATAGCAGGGGTCTTCAACAGGGGGTCCGGGACCCCTAGAGGGTCCTCAGAGCTACTATAGGGGGTCCGCCAAATCTTTGTGCGATAGGATTTTGTTTTTTTGACATTAACCACTTGAACCCTAGAATTCCTTTTCTGAGGGGAACATTAGCCGAAAATAGCAGATCTACAAGCTCTCAACGCCTCGCACTGCGAGGCGTTGAGAGCTTGTAGATCGGCTATTTTTGGCAAAAAGGTGTGGAGGAAAAAAAGAGCAGACTAAGTAAAATAAAAATCACACCCAGTGTGAAGTGGGCGGTGTGGTCATCACAGTGGTCATCATAGTGATGGAAGCTCTCTTAAAAAAAATGGATTTTTTGAAGTGCATAATCCTTTTTATAGGTTATTAATGTCATCATGTGTCTCGCTAGCCAATCACAGTGCTGAATACAGTCAGCCAATAGAGTCAGCCAATCACAGTACAGCTAGGGGTGTACTAATGAGCCAATCACAGTACAGCTAATGAGGTGTCCCAACCCCACTTATAGGGGCAGCTACACCGCCCAAAAATAACTTTAATCTGAAACACAATTTTATACAATATAGAGGGGGTCCCTGCTTCATCTCTCTCTCAGCTAGGGGGTCCTTGGCCTGAAAACGTTGAAGACCCCTGGTATGTAGTAATAGTGAAATACTGTTTATCCTTTTTCCATTCTTTTTTTTATCTCTCTAAGTTGTCCTATCTGTAGTAGATGAGCGTTTTGCTTACCTTGAGCCCGTCTTGGCTGGGTGGTCGTTGGCTATTCCAGGGTGAAAGACAATGATGTGTTAGCATAATATCCCTATAGGTTTCAACACTTTTTTCCAACGCTTCTGTGGATTTTTATCAGCTTCTGATTTATCTATATGCCCTATAGTAAAACGATAGGCAGTGGTGGAAAGTAACTACTGTAAGTACATTTGCCAAAGTACTGTACTTAAGTACAATTTTAAGGTATTTGTTCTTTACTTGAGTATTTCCAATTTCCAATACTTTTACTTCTACTCCACTACATCTCAGAGGCAAATATTGTACTTTTAATCCACTACAATTATTTGAAAACATTAGTTACTAGTTACTTTTCAGATATAAATTATGATATTAAAAAACATACATTAATCACTTTAGCCCTATTTTATACATAGGCTATTTGAAAATAGCCGATCTACAAGCTCACAACGCGTCGCAAAGCGACGCGTTGTGAGCTTGTAGATCTGCTATTTTCAAACATTTGAGTACTTTTACTTTTGGTACTTTAAGTATATTTTCATGCCAATACTTTTGTACTTTTACTCAAGTAACATTTTGAACCCAGGCCTTTTACTTGTAACAGAGTACTTCTACATTGCAGTATTGATACTTTTACTTGAGTAAAACATTGGAGTACTTTTTCCACCACTGACGATAGGACATGTATTTGGTGTCTAAAGTGCTGTCGTCACCTTGATAGATGAAGGCTGAGGCGTGTCGATCCCCAGCAGAACCTTGGCCATCTTGTTGATGACCAGCTCCATGATGAGCTGCCTGTCCTCCTCCACGTGCTCGCCAATCAGAGGCATGGAGCTGTCCATCACCTGGAATCAAATATGACCAACGGCCAATCAGCTTCAAGGATGGGCATTTCCCCAAATCTGGGGGCACTGGTGTGTGACTTACTTCAAAAAAACGTAAACGAAGTCCACGATCACAACACCACCAGAGGCAGCTCCACTGATCACGTCCAACCCAGATTTGGCACAAACAACGGGTTCAATTCGTTCTCCATGCTATGCCACAAAAATGTGGAATGCCCCACCAAAAGCCGCGAAGAAGTGTAAATCCCTACCCCCCCCCCCCCCCCCGAACTGTTTACTGTATATATTTCATATTTTTATTTTTCCCATAACTGTTTAATGATGTTCTGCATAGTCTGTCTGCCATTTAATGTCACTATGAATTGAGTACAAAAGACCCCAATGGAAACAAGCCAAAGGCTTTCTTTCTTTTTTTTTATTCCTATTAGCTGACCTTGTATTGAACTGTACCTTCATGTGCTTTTTTCTGCAAACTTCTAATAAAGTTACAGGTTTTCTGTGCCCTTCGTGTACATCTGAGAACAATATACAGTGTTGCCACTAGGTGGCAATCTTGTACAATTTATCACAACCGAGATTAAGCCCATTGAGATCAGGATGAGGGGTAAAAAAAAACATAAACAATGAGTCATGTTACTGTTTACATGAGATCACCTTTAGATAACATGGGAAGCGATGCATAATGGCTGAGCTGTGAGTTCAGAGAGCGTATGCTACACAGCCATGGCTAATTGATGGACAGGGTTAACACTACAATGACTGCTCTGGTCATCCCCGTATAAATATTATGTTACCCTATGCTTAACTTTGGAAGGACATGGAACTGCATTCAATGCCGAAACAAATGATTAATTAACACAAACGAGAAAACGTTCCCAACGCTCCTGCCTCACATGCACAGTGGTGGAAAAAGTACTCAAATTCTTTACTCAGGTAAAAGTACCAATACTGCAATATAGAAATACTCGGTCACAAGTAAAAGTCCAGAATTCAAAATTGACTTGAGTAAAAGTACAAAAGTATTGGCATCAAAATTAAAAAGTACCAAAAGTAAAAGTACTAAAATGTTTGAAAATAGCAGATCTACAAGCTCACAGATGCGACGCGTCGTGAGCTTGTAGATCGGCTATTTTCAAATAGCCTATGTATGAAATAGGGCTAAAGTGGTTAATGTTTGTTTCATAATATCATCATTCGTATTTGAAAAGTAACTAGTAACCAAAGTTTGCAAATAATTGTAGTGGAGTAAAAGTACAATATTTGCCTCTGAGATGTAGTGGAGTAGAAGTAAAAGTATTGTAAATTGGAAATACTCAAGTACAAATACCTCAAACTTTTACTTAAGTAAAGTAATTAAGTACCACCACTGCTCACATGCACATACACGTGTGTGCTGACAACAACAAAAAAAACACAGAACACATGGGGCTCCTCTAGACGCCGTGCCCGTCCCCATCCAAAACAAGAGGGCAGTGTGCCAACGCAGAACCAAAACAAATGAGAAGTGTGGCTGCTGCCTGCCGCTGGTGGCGTTGGCAGCCAGCAGCCTGACGATCCGCCGAGTGGTTGGATCAGGCTGTTGCACGCATCCAGGCCACAGGCTGTAAACACAGGGAGCTCAGGCCGTCATGCACGTGCTGCTTTGCACACAGCGTACGTACACACACACACACACACTAAGGCAGCACGGCGGAGGCAGCATAGGGGGAATGCCCTGCTGCTGTCACTGCCCTAGCCCATTAAGACCCGGAAGGCATCTGTGTCACTTTTTTGATTTTGATTTGAGCTAAAAACCATTATTTTACACTTTGGCTATTCAAAAATAGCAGATATACAAGCTCATAGCGCGGCACCGAGTGCCGCGCTATGAGCTTGTAGATCTGCTATTTTTGAAAAATCGTGAAAATGTGTGCAAATATTTGAATATGTATATTTTTAAAGGGAAAATGTTTGACTCAAATCTTTGCTTCTGGGGGGGTCCCTATTACAAAATATTTTGAGATGGGGGTCCGCGGCCAAATATATATCATTTTGGGGGTCCTTGACATGAAAAAGTTTGAGAACCACTGATATAGAAACATGCGTTTTTCAAAAAACTGTAGGATTTAAAAGACATTAGTAGAATCCCCCCAGAAGCAAAGATTTAAGTTACAAATGTTTGCTTTAAAAACATCAAAGATTTGCACACATTCGGTGCCGCGCTATGAGCTTGCACATCTGCTATTTTGTTGAATAGCTCAAAGAAATAGCCCTTAAGATGACACACAGATGCGTTCCCGGTCAGAATGGGCTAGAGGGAGTTACAGATGGCTGGGCCCATTAGGCGGTAAGGTGGGGTGTGGCGCGGTGGGTCCATTGAGTCATCTACCACAGGGGACACAGAGCTGCTAGTGCTCTTGGAGGGCTGGCAGCACAGCGACCCCGCAATGCCCGCCAGAGCCCCTCCACTTCAAACGGAGTGCGGTGGCAAACCAGAGCCCGGATCCACCCTGCTGATTTATTAGGATATAGAGTCATCCAGCAGACGACTGACTGACTGCCGGGGCTGTGCCATCGCCCGCCCGCCCTTTGCTGCCTGTATTCAAAAACAGAGGTGTTGTTTTGCTCCGTTTTTATTGGGCTGCACAGTGTTCCCTTTTGTGTGTGCTCGTCTGGACAGCGTGCATAGCCTGCATGCAGACACATGAGAAAGTTCACATAGCACGACATTTAACCCTTTAAGACCGGGAACGCATCTGGTGTGTCATTTTTAGATTTATTTGGCTTGTAGATCTGCTATTTTTGAACAATTGTGAAAATGTGTGCAAATCTTTGAAGATATATATTTTTACAAAAGCAAACATTTTAACTCAAATATTTGCTTCTCGGGATTCTACAAATGTCTTCTAAATCCTATTTTTTTTTGTTGAAAAAACTTTGTTGCTGTAATATCAGTGGTTCTCAAACTTTTTTCATGTCAAGGACTCCCAAAATGATATGTATTTGGCCGCGGACCCCCATCTCCAAATATTTTGTTTCGCTTTAAATATATTTATATTGAAAGATTTGCACAAACTTTCACGATTTTTCAAAAATAGCAGATCTACAAGCTCATAGCGCGGCACTCGGTGCCGCGCTATGAGCTTGTAGATCTGCTATTTTTGAATAGCCCAAAGAAATCTAAAAATGACACACAGATGCGTTCCCGGTCTCAATGCGTTAAATGGTTCTCACTCAAAGTTATGGTTGCACTCACTGTACTGGGATGGGCCATAAGAGAATGAGAAAATCCCCCGGGGGAAGAAAAAACAACTTGGCTCGCAGAGAGGGTATTCATGTTCCTCATCCCTCTGGCTCTGTGATTTCTATGAGCCACTCGGAGGAGTGCATGGATAGTGTATCTGGCTGCACTACGCAACGAACCGAGCCTGTGAAGCTGCAGGCATGCTACATGTTAATATGAACCGCAGTGAATTCCACATGAAGTGAACGTAAACAGCCCATTTGTTTTCATTAAAAGTAGGTGTCATGGCTAACGTCTTGTCTGGAACATAAACAGGTTCCCACCGCGAGAGGCCCAATGCAACACTGCAATGTCACCGTCGCCCGTAATTAAATTCCATCGCGTGGAAGGGGGGGTGGGAGGGAATACGAGAGAGAGAGAAAGTGAGAGAGAGAGAGAGTGGGCGGGGGGCAAGAGAATTAAGAGGAGAGAGTGAGAGAAGAGGGAGATAAGAGATAAGAAAAAATAAGATAGACATAGTTAGGGAAGAGATAAGGGGGAGAGAGAGAGAGAAGACAGAAAAGAGAGCAAAGGAGTATGGCAAATTTACATTTTGAGGTTGAAAATCGTGTATCTTTTATGAGCGACATGGTTGTACCACAAAGTGTAAATTGGCCACAAGAGGAGTAGTATTGCTCCTCTGTCATGGAACATATTTAGATGACTATGTCACCGGGGTCCCCGTCTCCCCGCCCACAGACTGTCCAAACAGGGACAGCTCTGCGTCACCGCGTCCCTGGAGAGCCTGTGGTGATTTCCTGAGATACTGACAGTTGTCAAAAAAAGGAGCCCTTATTTGTTCCAACAATCGGTGACCTACGCCCGGCAAAGGATTGGGATGTCTTGTTCTCGGGCTAAATATGGACATGGACACAGAGCTCTGAAAATGGCCCGTTAGCAAACGAGGGGAGGAAACGCACAATGCACAATGGGGAGGGATCGCCTGGGCCAGGGATCGCCCTTCTGAAAATGAAAACGGCGATTGTGGACTCAGTGCCAGGAAATAACTTGTCTCCCGTTAACCTAAACCAACCGTTTCTCTCTTGAGTAAATTATTTAAAAATCGTTGAGCGCAAAAGGTCGTTTAATGGCCCACTCCGATTCCCTCCAGTTCACTCCACCTCCACCCATTTCAACCCCTAAGGAATTCACTGTATGACGCTGTCGACGCGTATAGTCAATGTGTTTTCAGGTGAAAAGGACATATTGTCTTCAAGTGTATTATATGTGTACAAAGAATGATAAATTAGGCGTAAGGCGTTTTGCCTTGACTGCCATTCTACTGAGATGGAAGATATAATGCTGGCCGGTCTAGAGGAAACCCACAGAGTCATCTGGCACTGAGAGCAAAAGTGAAAGGTTTCTAGGTACTGATACCAGCTGGTGATGTCATCCTAGTCAGGATGAGGCCCTTCTCAGGATGTCTGCATCTTGTGTGTGTGCATGTGTGTGTGTGTGTGTGTGTGTGTGTGCACGCGCGTGTGTGCGTGCATGCGTGCGTGTGTGTTAATAACAGCCAACAATATATCAGTTTTTGCCTGGTGCGTCTATCAGTGCTAACATGAGTGTAGTGTGTGTGTGTGTGTCTGTGTGTGCGCGACCTAAACTGTCCAATTTACAATGGACAAAGGATAAATTACTCCCCAACATGACTCAACAGTGTGCAAGTGTGAGTGTGAGGGGGCTAAGGGATAGAATGTGTGTCTGTGTGCTTGTGTGCACGTACAATAAGCTCTGCGGGCATGATGTGAGTCTACAAGCCTGGCCTGGAGACGACATCATGAGCTCAGTGCAACAACAGGAAGTAGCTGGTGGATGGTCTCTATCTTCTCCTTTGTAACAGATATAGAGAGCCCACCAAGCAAGGCATTAAGTGCAAAGCGGTCCAAAATAAACCCGGTCAGGAGTTACGGCGTGATAACGTCTGCAGCAGAGAAACACTCAGGCTTGTGTTCCACACACTGACTGGGTGGCAATTGGTGCTATTAGTTCAGATATACGCAGACTCAAAAAGGCAGGTGACTTAATAGTTGGATTGCTTCATTGAGGTTAAAGGATTGGATGTGAAGAAGCTTCCTGCTCCTGTACTCCGATGAATCAGAGATGTTGCTAGCCAGCCCAGCAAAACATACACACCTGTTCCTTAAGAAATATATATTCAAAGATTTGCACAAATTTTGATGATTTAAAAAAAATTGCTGATCTACAAGCTCATAGCGCGGCTATGAGCTTGTAGATCTGCTATTTTTTAATAACCAAAGAAATCTAAAATGACAGAGATGCGTTCCCAGATTGAAGGGGTTAAGTGCCTTGTTCAAGATCACTTCAACAGCGCGCAACGATCACTCACGTCCCCACCCAGATCTTTCTCATTGGGTACAGGGGATCGAACCGCCAACCTTCCGGTCACTTTCACGTTCCTCTAACATTTAGGCCACCGCTGATCCCCCGCCGTAGCTACCACCGGCCTTCTGTACTATTGCTTACGACTTCCAAGATGCTGGCTAATTGCCGCAGCACATCTCATAAGGATCAATCGGACAGAACTTTAAAGAGAGAGAGAGATTGCTGAACTTTTATCACATTATACTGTAGGAAACAGTTCGCTCTGAGATTTCAGTGGATGCACGTGGGGGGCTCTATGGCAGCTCTTGGCATTTTTCCCAGTATTCAACCTCTATGGTAAACATGTGCCTGGCACCACCCTTCCAAAAAATGTCAGCATTTAGATATCAGCAATATTGTGATTAAGTCTCGTCTTCCTGTTGATAACATCTTTTCTTAGTCATGATTGTGTTGAAAGGCAAGAGCTGGCAGCCCGATGGGCTAAGGGAAGGATGCAGCTGGAATATCAGAGCCTTGAAAGAGACCTAAACACAGCTTGTGTTGGAACTCAGACAAGGTT
The DNA here is from genome assembly GCF_963280865.1 of Gymnoscopelus braueri. Taxonomy (NCBI): domain Eukaryota; kingdom Metazoa; phylum Chordata; class Actinopteri; order Myctophiformes; family Myctophidae; genus Gymnoscopelus; species Gymnoscopelus braueri. The sequence continues at coordinate 25,761,403 of NC_137625.1, forward strand.
ATCAGGAGGTGGCAGGGTCACTGCGAGTCCCTCTCTCTCACATGGGTTATTGTCACCAGCGTCACACAGCTACAGTGGGACTGGCTTGGTGAAATATTTTCACTCCCAAAACTATGTATGACACAAAACAAGTGTTTTGGAATTAAGTATTCATTAATGATTAATTGTTCTGCTGAGGGTGGAGGTGTGTGTGTGTGTGTGTATGTGTGTGTGTGTGTGTGTGTGTGTGTGTGTGTGTGTGTGTGTGCGTGCGCGTGTGTGCGGAATGCATGCCCCACGTGGTTGTGCAATACCTGTTGTCAGAGTGCTCGCTGTACCCGTCAGAGTACCCAGAGCGGTACCTGTTACTACAGTTATAAACTGCACCGGCCTACTTGGGAATGATGACAAGAATGAGGTGCACCTTAAAACCAGCTCTGGCCGGTATCGGCAGCCAGTGTAGGGCTTTAAGTGTTAAAGCGAACATTTGTAACTGTCAAATTTCTCAACAAATGTCTTAACTTTCCACAAAAACTATTGTTGCTATATCAGTGGTGCTCAAACTTTTTCTTGTCCCTTCTTGACCCCCCAAAATGATATGTTTTTGGCCGCCGATCCCCATCAAAATATGTTATTCCAGGGACCCCACAGAAGCAAAGATTCGAGTTAAAAATGTTGAATATATGTATTCAACACAACTGTTCAAGATTTTGCAAAAATAGCAGATCTACAAGCTCGTAGCGCGGCCAAAGTATATAAATAATCTAAAATGACACAGATGGGTTCCCGGTTTTAATGTTTTTTTTTTTTAATGGGTTAACCCCCCAACTGCTCAGTGGGTATCAGTATAAGACTGTGGTTACACTGGGCCGCTCACAGGTGTGTCACATCTCTGATATCTCTATATGGACAGAGTTGAGCAGAAAAGATGAACTGACCTCAATGATATAGTCGTTGCCATCCTTCCCGTGAACAGCCTTCACAGCACAGATATCCAGGCCGCCAAACATCTCGGCGCAGGAGTCCACCCACACACGGTACCTGGAGGAACACAGTGACAATCCACAAATGCTGAAACGAGGCGTTTGGGTGGCGCAGTGGTAAAGTCCCTGACCACCACCACGGAGGTTGTGGGTTCGAAATCCACCGTGGTGCAACCGGCCTTTTCGAGCGTCTCTACACGAACACAATTGGCCCGTATTCGGGGGAGAGAAGCCGGATGAGGAGGGTGATATTAGTCATTGCACGTACTCCTACGGGCTGGGGCGGCACCTGTCAGCGGGGAGTGTTGCGCGGGAGGAGTAGGGCGAAGGCTCTACGTCCTCCTGGTGGGGGCTCCTCCCTGGCAGGGGAGTCCGTAGGGTACAGCAGTGACAACACAGAAATGTGTGTGGGGAGGAATTAATTGGCATAACGACTAAATTGGGGAGAAAAAGGGCTAAAAGATAATTGGCTACTCTAAATTAGAAGGGGGAAAAAAATCTGAAACTGAAGTCTTGAATTGCTCTGACTCTGGGAATACCAAGACGTAGTACTAGTAGTACTAACTGTAAATGTTTTATCAATCCCACATAATGGTAACACTCTCTCATACGAGCAAGTAAAGAAACAGAGCATTGAATGGAACGCAGAATGTTCATAACATTATGTTCAGCTCACCTGTCCGTCATGGCAATCTGCTCTAGCATGGCGGAGCCTGTGTTGGCTTTCCAGTTGCCGGAGATAGACGTTCTCCTGAAAATAAACAAAGTCACATCATCCAGGAAATGAATCTGCATGCAGCGATGCATCCAGCTAATTCTCCCGAACCAAAAACGTAAAACTGTGGTCCAGGAAAATGTAGTCACTCCTCAACAATTGTTTTTGCGGTGGAATAGAAATATGTCCTGGGGGGGTGGGGCGGAGAGATCTTATCATTAGCCTTTTACACTGATGATGATTGCAATCCGCGACCTCCATTATGTTCCGTTTGGAATGGTGCTGTCATGACTGAGGATGCGGAGGCGAGATGAGATAAGGCTTGTGGCACTCGGAGTCAGTTAATTTGTTTAGACAGAGTGACATGAAAGCTGAGAGGGTGTTGACTCACAAGTTAATTGTCGTCGTATGGTCTGATGAATTTCAAACACAAGCCTCTTGTTGTCAAGTGGGTGGAAGCCTTAAAATGTCAAGGTACCCTTACAAATAAAGTGCTGGAGAGAACTGGTCTCGTCTTACAAACTGATAAGATCAAGTCTTTATCTTAAAACTTGGTGTTTATGGTTATTAATGGCCACTTTGTGACAACTCAGATTATTACAACAAGTGTAGTAAGGCTTTTACAGTACAGTTCGCAGTTACAGGCCATATCAACTGATGATGGAGCCTTTTAGTACTGTGGCCACCCTCCTGCTCCCACAGGCCTGTGTTGGCGCCTTCTCTTCCACAGTGGGGACAGAGAGGCATACCATGGCAGGGTGTGGCCATGGACAAGCGGGTTGCTGATGGACAGTGAGGTTGCGGTTAGTGGAGCTTTCGGGTAGAGACTACTACGCTGTATGGAGTTCTGTGGACGCAGCCTCGGGTCGTGTGGCAATTGCCTGCTGTTAGCATCTCACCATCCTCATATGGTATGCACCGTGCAGGTACGGCTATTCTGAGACCTTAAAGATTTCAAGACATTCAGTTTTACAACACACTAAAAGTATTTATCATGGTCCTTCAAACGTGTATTAAAAGTTTTAACTGAAAAATCCACTCCAGTGATTCATGGCAGGATTTTTTCTCTCTGATTTCTAAAGCCTTTTCAACTGCAATGAAAAAATAAATATTTGCCTGTGCTGTGGGTGTCGCTGTTGAGGGATTTTGACTGTCAATCATCGCCTCTGCTCTGCCCCCCCCCCCCAAAGGAATGGATGGGGGAGGGGCGGAGAGGAGGCAGGATTAATGGACTGTGACATCAAAGTCCAGGGGCCAATCACAGATAACTTTTCAGCTTAATTATTCAGAAAACCCCAGACCACAGAAAATCCATTGAATGTTCAAAGTTCAGGTTTTTGGGGTCTAATTGAGGTCATAAAACCCCCCCAAAATACATGAAAAAAAAAAAAAAAGTGAAAATGAATGTCATCGCACCTTTAATGTGTTCTCTACCCTACGGCAAGCATTTACATGTGTTTCGTTAAGGTTAAAATCACACCAAACTAAAGAAGTCACTTTTTGCAACAACAATTTTGACAGTACTGTTTTTGTATGCATACAATTATAGCTCACCATTTCTATCATGTTTATTCTCTCTGCTGTAACGTTTTCAATGAGGTGTTCCGCATGCTAGGTTTGAATGTAAAACGTGGGGATACGTGCAGAAGATAGTAGAGCCTGAAAAGCCTTACATGTAAGCCTTGTAATTGCTGCCGATCTTCTGGATGCGGATGTCGTACTTGGACTGGACAAAAGGCTCCGAGGTGGCGTAGGTCCCCGCCAACGCCACTACACTGGTGATGTCCTGGAAGTCCTGTTGGCTTTCCACTTTGATCTGCCAGGAAGACGCCGCTCGTTAGTTAGTGCTCGGAAAAATTACACAGAGCGCGCCGGTGAAAGCCCCGCGCAGTTGCGGGTTAGAATCCCACAGGAATTTGACACTTAACCCATTAAGACCGGGAACGCATCTCTGTGGGTCATTTTTAGATTTCTTTGGCTATATAAAAATAGCAGATATACAAGCTCGTAGCGCGGCACCGAGTGCCGCGCTACGAGCTTGTAGATCTGCTATTTTTTTTGAAAAATCGTGAAAATGTGTGCAAATATTTAGTTTGAATATATATCTTTTTACAAATGTCTTCTAAATCCTAACAGTTATTTTTTCCTACATTTAAAAACTATTTTTTTTTTACTTATGTTGCTATATTATCAATGGTTTTCAAACTTTTTTCATGTCAAGGACCCCCAAAATAATGTGTATTTGTCCGCGGACCCCCTCCCATCTAAAAATATTTTGTTCTAGGGACCCCCCCAGAAGCAAAGATTTGAGTTAAAAATGTATATAAAAGATTTGCACAAATTTTCACGATTTTTCTAAAAATAGCAGATCTACAAGCTCATAGCGTGGCACTCGGTGCCGCGCTATGAGCTTGTAGATCTGCTACTTTTGAATAGCCAAAGAAATCTTAAAATGACACACATGCGTTCCCTTCCCGGCCTTAAAGGGTTAAGCACAGACAGGATAATGAGAGGCCGCCCGGATGGAAACATTTTCAGGATCTTTGCGCGCTTTGAACCACGTGTTATGCTTCTCGGGTTATGTGATTACTAGGATGTGTTAGTAGACAGACAAGCTGGTAGAATGTTACGTAACGACAAAATATTAACACGCTATGTGAATGGCTAAAAACTCTACAGTAGCCAGGTCTTATACCTTGCACCTCGCTCATAGTAGGTGCATCGCTGTGTTTCTCCTCTCCTGTCTGTCTGAGTGACTTTTCTGAGTATGTGTCATGTGTATGTGAGTGATGTTTGCCAGACCCAGGGGGTCGGCCTACAGGAGGCTTTGTCTGTCGGTCGGTCGGTCTGTCTGTCCCTCTTTTCCTCCCCAGCCATTCAGGAACGCTTCAGATTTCAACCACCAGGGGCAACAGAGCAGTAACATGGCTTTTTTTTGTAGTTGATTGCATTAAATTCATTTAAAACTTATTGCTGTTGTCCGCTGGATTACTTTTAGGCAATTACGTTGTTCTACATAACTTATTTCAGAGGTTTATTACTACACAAGCAGCATAGTAAATTACCTAAACTTATGAAATGCTGGATTCAAAGCCCTTCTGCCCATATTCTGTGCACTGACTGACAAGGGACAGGTGAATGTAATCAGACTGGAAGGTTTGGCTGGTCTAGCCTATACACAAATCTACAACCAAATACCCCTATACACAAAATGCTGCACACACACACACAAAATGCCTAAAATTATTTATACTTTTAACTTATAAAGTGGTTTGTAGGTGTGTTGCCTACTAGGAATTTGTTCCTTCTGGGTCTGGCAGAACCAGGTCTCCTGGTCTTGTTTTATATAGAAGACTAGACTAAGTGCAACCTTATACAACCCAGTCTGCGGGCTGCGGCATACTCCTATCGATGGCCCTGTGGTCCCGTTTCCATTCTCAGCCTTAGCTGGGGCAAACTATCAACACGCTGTGTCCTCAATTGATCTGACGGCACCAAATGTAAACACTTAAACCCTATACCGTATACTTTGTTGCAGTGTTGATTTCGTCGACTAAAACTATGACGTAAAATGTTCGTCGACTACCTTTTTTCACTGACGAAAACTAAATGAAAACGAAGCTACGACGACTAAAACTAAGACTAAATATATTGACAATTTTGTCGACAAATAAAAACTAGACTAAAATGTTAGTGAGGGACGAGTGGAGAAGAGATCCAGTAGAACTAAAAGACAAGCCGAAAATAGCCGATCTACACGCTCACAACGCGGCGCGCTGCGACGCGTTGTGAGCTTGTAGATCGGCTATTTTCAGCATGCAGCCAAGTGTAAAATCAGCCATTACGACGCCTTAGCAGTGGCTGTGTGTTCTCGACAGTCCTGCGTCAGACAGCGGAATATTTTATGGCAACTGCCTTTTGAACTTTACTTTAGCCTTTGATAATCCCTCATTGTGTTTGAAATGGCGTTGGCACAACGTATGTTCAGGGGGAAGACTACGCCTTCAAAGCAATGAGATTGTTCTTCTCCCTGCTTTCCCCTCACTCTACTCCCATGCTCCATTCTCTGTTCCTGGATCACTCCTCCAGGTAAAGCTCCGTGATCAATCGCCATGGTAACCGAAATAAGCTCCTCCTACTCACATGACAACAAATCCTCCCTCGACCTATCTGCCGTGATAACCGTTCACGACCCCACACATACTCCTCTCCGTGACTTTGCTGCCATGGTAACTGATAGCTTTCCACCGGAACTCCTCCCCTTTCACCAATAAGTGAGGAGCATATATGTTACAGGGAAATTGGAGAACCAGGGAAATTGGAGAAGGAGCACTCGTTTTCACCGCCCCCCAAGCAATTCTGTAGAAACAACACTAGAGGGAGCCACGAGCCAGGCTTCCCAACTAAAGTGCACACACATATATGGCCGCGACCACACACACACACACACACACACACACACACATACGCGCACGCACACGCGCTCATGCTTTCAATTTAGAAACAACACTAGAGGGAGCCACGAGCCAGGCTTCCCAACTAAAGTGCACACACATATATGGCCGCGACCACACGCACACACACACACACGCGCGCACGCACTCATGCTTTCAATTTGGTTTATTGAAAGCAGGACTGTTAAGATACTTTTATTGTGTTCTGGCTTTTGTTTTAGTTTCTCCCTGACACACACACACACACACACACACACACACACACACACACACACACAGATCCATGAAAAGAACTATTCTGTCCCTATCGGTTCACAACTCGGACGGCGCTGATTCGACTAGCAGAGCATCGGCCGGTCAGCGCGGGCACTCGCGCCTGGACGCGCGAGGGCGCGCCTCCTCGGCCTCAAGCTCTGCTGAGTCGGCGCGCCTCCGTCATGGACAATAACTATTGTCCATTGTAAAACAATAACTATTATCACGTGTGCGTGTGAACGCGTGTTCAGCGTTTCCCTAGCGTAGCTTCCTGGTTGCTACGTGGGGGGGAACAACAAAAGACAGGTCCGCGTCGCATCAAAGCCCCGCCTCGCCCGAAGCCCTGTGCCTAAAAACGAGCGCTCTGTCTTCAATCTCCCTGGTTCTCCAATCTCCCTGTGACATATACACCTGCCAGGTCTACCTGCCAACTGTTTAAGAGAGCCATGAAAAGGTGTTTGATAAGAAACCCAACTCATATCATCACTGTACCGTTCTGGAAAAACATCACCTTTTGAGTTTTGAAGATTTTAGAACCTTCAAAAGTGCCTACATGGACAGATACAGGTCCATTTGGTTCCATGTGTACACTCTGGGAGTTACAGACCCATAATAACTCATCGAGGACCCCATGGGGTACCCGGACGCCACGTTGAGAACCAGTGTCTTACAGAATGAAATGGAGACGATGAGGAATATATAGAACTTACATTTCTTACACAAGGCCCCATCAAGACTTTTAGCATTTGCCCTCTTACATAAACCAGCTTGCAAACCCCATATTAGCTTAACCTAAATGCTGTAATTAGCTTACACACATAGTGTAGAGTAAATACACAGTCAGCGTTCTCACGCCAGAAACCATTCTCCCCGAGGCTGCCTTAATAAAAGGTTACTTTTCAAACCGTTTCAGTCAACGTGCTGAATTAAGATCTGTTCAGAACATTGTGTCCATTACGGGGTTTGTTTTGTAGAGCTGCACAGTTTCCTGCTGAAGACATATGCGTCAAAACAGGCACCACCTCATTTTAGCTGGCATGTCACCGAGGCTGGACACTCACCATGTGTGACATGGCTTTTCCACATGGACGCTGTGTTTCACCTTGCCTCACTTAACCTTCTGGTTTCTGTTTGCACCGTTACGCGTTGCTTTATTTACCCAAATGGTTTGCGTAATTCTCTGGATGGATTCACATATTTTACACCATGGTTTGGCGGCGCTCTCCTCTCTGGCTCAGCTTCAAGCTGTGGGGTTCTACCTTCTGAACCACAGAGGCAAGGCTCCTTTTCACTTAAAGGATTTGCCTACACCTACTGTAAGCTAGCGGACCACAATGCTTCACGCCGTCTGTCAGACTATGGTTTGGCCAAAACTCAGATATAGTGACGAAACAAGTTACTGAACTAAATAATTTGAGTACAATCTAGCCAAAACGTTTATGCTGTATAGCTTTTGTGAAAGACGGTTATATTTGGCAGGTGTGCTTGCAGGTCCAGTAGAACAAAACTGTCTTTCCCCTATGAAGTGCTTCCTTTAAAGTCCCTCGTTGAAAGCCAGACTTTTACAACACTTTTAACCCTTAAGGAGCAAGAACCAGAGCTTCCTCATGTTATTTTACAATGATGAGAATTTTCCATTTAACTTCCTCCCTTTGTGTCTCCCTCCCTCCCTCGCTCTCTCCCTCCCTCTGCCTTTTCTCCATTCTACTTTCTCTCTCTCTCCCTTTCATTGATCTTCGCTATTGTTTTTTCTCTCTCTCTCTTGGTCTTTTATGTTTGTTAACAGTGGAGATGAGTGAGTATGGGGGAGGTTCCTTCCCGTTTCTGATAGGACCATTCTCACTACTCCTCTGTGCAAAGGTAGCCAGGGAATAACTCTAACAGGAGAGAGAGATGGTGTGATGACGAGTAAACAAGAAACATTACATTTCATACAGTGGACAGCTGGACACTGTCAGTACAGTATGCCAAACAGTAAAGGCACCAGCAACGGATTTTACAGTGCAGATTGGGGTCCCAGAGATTAAAAAAAAAACTCATATCAAATGAGAGTCTGTGGCCTGCTGCCTGTATACCAAACTGGGCCGGGTCCTTGAAATAAAAAAAAAAGGGCCGAGAATCATTGCTGTAAGAGACCGGGAACGCAGCTGTGTGTCATTTTTAGATTTCTTTGGCTATTCAAAAATCCAGATAAGCAGATATACAAGCTCATAGCGCGGCACCGAGTGCCACGCTATGAGCTTGTAGATCTGCTATTTTTCAAAAAATCTAAATATATATCTTTTTTTAAAGCGAACATTTTCTGCAAATGTCTTCTAAATCCGAACAGTTTTTTTTGGAAAAAACGTACGAGGTTGCAGTGGTTCTCAAACTTTTTTCATGTCGAGGACCCCCAAAATTATATGTATTTGGCCGCGGACCCCCATCTCAAAATATTTTGTTCCAGGGACCCCCTAGAAGCAAAACATTTTTAGTTAAAAATGTTTGCTTTAAAAAAATATATATATATTTATTCAATGATTTGCACAAAGTTTCACGATTAAAAAAAAATAGCAGATCTACAAGCTCGTAGCGCGGCACTCGGTGCCGCGCTATGAGCTTGTAGATCTGCTATTTTTGAATAGCCCAAAGAAATCTTAAGAATGAACACAGAGACGTGTTCCCGGTCTTAAAGGGTTAAAGGGGAAACTAAACAGGACTGGCCTACGTCCAGTATCTTGTCTGTTCTCTCAGTGTGCTCAGTGAGGTCAGAAGGGTTAAATAAGGTCTCGTTTCTACAGTGGCGTGCCAAGCACTCCAACAAGCCATATGGGAACCTCTATAGCACTTCTGGCTCCTGTACAGGAAGCCCCGCCCCTCTCCAGACAGACAGGGGGGGGGAGGGGCTCGTATAGGAAGTGGTTCCCCCTGTGTAGTTTGTGTGTGTGTGTGTGTGTGTGTGTGTGTGTGTGTGTCAGTGTTGATTTCGTCGACTGAAACTTATGACGAAAAAGTTTGTCGACTACCTTTTTTGACTGACGAAAACTAAACAAAAACTAAGCTATGGTAACTAAAACTAAGACGACACATAAAAACTAGACTAAAATGTTAGGGACGGACGAGTGGAGAAGAGATCCAGTAGAACTAAAAGACAAGTCATTTTATGTTTGGTTGCGCTCGGGGTGTTGCGCTCTGAAAATAGCCGATCTACAAGCTCACAACACGTCGCGCTGCGACGCGTTGTGAGCTTGTAGATCGGCTATTTTCAGAGCGCAACCAAGTGTAAAATCAGCCATTACGGCGCCATCAAGGCACCACCACAATACATTATAGTAGACTAAATCAACTGTAGATTTAGTCGACTATAATCTTATTGCGAACGCAGCGCAAGTGGAGCTTACTATGAAACCGTGCTCGGGTTGTGTCTCTGTCTGTGTGTGCCGTGCTCGGGTTGTGTCTCTGTGTCTCTGTGTGTCTGTGTGCACTGCCTGCGTGCAGCTCCTCTGAGATAAGTAAATGTCCAATTTAGACGTACCATACATCAAATGAAAGGTCTTTGAAAACTGAACACACCTGTTAAGGTTGCGTTTAAGCCCGCCCCTTCCCCCGGAAGCCACGCCCCGGAGAAGGCTCCTAAAAACTCCCCATTGAAACCCCATGTTAAATGAAAAGTGCCCGAATCGCTCCGAAACTTTTTCTACCCCCCCTAAGTGGGGGTCTACGAACAAATACTTCGGGCTCGGATTTTGGCTCCGCCCCCCGGAAGTGGGTGAAACAGGCACTTCAAACACTTTGTTGAATTGTTCAAAAACATTCAAAGTTATTTTTTTGTGAATTTGTATTTTTCTAAGATGCTCCTTTTAACGCAGATTTTTTTTGTATTTTTTTGTATTTTTTTTTTGGTTACTTTTTTTAAAATATTTTTTTGTCATATTTATTTTATTTTTTTTGCGTTCGCTTCCCGCGTTCGCGCGTCTTACTTGTGACATTTAGTCGAAAAAATTAGACTAAAACGAAAACATTTTAGATGACTAAAATATGACTAAAACTAAATGGAATTTTATTCAAAACACTATGACTAAAACTAAATAAAAAATGTGCTGTCAAAATCAACACTGGTGTGTGTGTGTGTGTGCGTGTGTGTGTGTGTGTGTGTGACAGAGAGGGAGACAAAAGAGAGTGGGGGGAGAATAGAATCTAAGTTTATCACATATAAGAATGTCTATCTACAATTCAGCTCCGCCTTTAGAGATTTGTCTCTTCTATCTAAGTTTGCTTACCGATGGCCCTGCCATGTGGCAGGCTGGGAGATCGTACACAAGGAGGAGATAAGGGAGGCTGTTCTTCTTGCGATAAATCAAGACTAGACCTGTACTGGAGTGGAGCGTACTCAGACCTTATCGGGGATGTGTGAGTGCAGGTGTGACTGTTTGTGTACTTTTGGTGGTTATGTCTGCATAAATGTACCTTGCCCAATCCGGCGTGAGCATGACCCATCTTGACTACCACAGGGAAGGACGGTGTTGTCGTTGTCACCTGGAAGAGAGCAAAAACAACACGTTATTTGACCATATTCACTCGACATTTTGCTTTCACTTCACATTCGGGTGGTGGGAAACCGAGTATGAAGTAAAAGCTAAAAGGGCAATATAACCATATGGGTGATAGACATTACATCATTGGTTCTCAAAGTGGGGTCCGGGGACCCCTAGGGGTCCTTGAGGGAGTACCAGGGGGTCCCCAGCTAAATGATAGATTAGGCACCAAATGGACCCTTATGGGTCTGTAACTCTGTGAGTGTAACATAGATTTTACAATATAAATTGGGGTCCAAGAGATAGAAATGCCATTAAATGGGGGTCCGTAGCCTTAATGCATGTCAAACTGGGGGTCCTTGAAATTTAAATGGCTGAGAATCACTGCTAGAACCGTAAAAAAAATCTTCTCTTATGGGGGTCCCTGGCATATCTTTTCAAATGGGGCTCCGCGGGCTAATAAGTCTCAATTTGGAGGTCCTTGACATGAAAAAGTTTGCGTTCGCGCTGAGAGTGCCAAAAAATTACATAACTATTGCCTTTGCAGACTTCATTGATTTGCAATGTTTCTGTCATGATGCACATGATGTGTATAGAATCAGAATCTCGTAACGTGAGAGAGTTCTCGTGGACATTAAACTTATAGCTGCTCCATTTAGGCAGCATGATGTAGAGGCTGAAGAATGTTGGTTTATTACGCAAAAAGAGAGCAACGTTCTGGGAAGCATGGGTGGAAGACCACAGCTAGCCAGCCTATCTGGAATGGGTTTTGACAACCCGGACAGACCGCACAAACGTGCTATTTCTCATTGCTGGTGTAATTGAAGTGAATGAAAACATCAACTGATGACTTCAAACGCCCCTTTGTGTTCAAACGCCCCCTGGATAAATATCCTGATACGATTGTGAATGGGACTGCAATCGAAAAGAGGGACTTATCCAGTTTGGAAAGCTCTTTTGTCAGTCTCGCAGGACAAATACATATTATTTTGGGGGTCCTTGACACAAAAAGTTTGAAAACCATTGATAATAATGAGCAACATAAGTAAAAAAAATACTTTTTTTTTTTAGAATTTACAAGACATTTGTACAATTTTGAGTTGTTTTTTTTGTGAATTTTTTTAAATTGATTTGAGTTAAAAACTTTCGCTTTAAAAAAGTATATATATATTCAACCTAAAGATTTGCACACATTTTCACAATTTAAAAAAAAATTAGCAGATCTACAAGCTCGTAGCGCGGCACTCGGTGCCGCGCGACGAGCTTGTATATCTGCTATTTTTATAAAGCCAAAGAAATCTTAAAATGACACAGATGCGTTCCTGGTCTTAAAGGGTTAAAAAAAGAAAAGCTCTCAGAGTCGCTCTCAGTGGACAGTACAGTAATGTGGCTATTTATATAACAGTCCCCCCTCAATCGGAGTTTCATCCCCTCAACTGAATGTAAACTGAATGCGTCACAATGCACTCAATATTGTCATGGATTCTCACTTGTTTCCTTAAACTACTACAATTAGTTACCCAGAAATCTCTGTACAATTGAACAGTTCCAGTGCTAGATGAAAGCAGTTAAATGAAAGCACAAAATGTGCTTTGGACCCGCCATAGAGAACACTCACACACCTTGTTTTTGTTTTTTTGCAGTGAAATGATCCATTAAGCTCACAGACACAAACATAATGGAGGTATGCATGCATGCTTCTTTGTTGTGCATTCACGGATTGTTGGAAGAGCACGCGCCACCGGCCTTAAAAAGCTAGAGGTATGACAGTTTGCAGAGGCACCAGGTGTGAAGCAATCAAGACGTACTGTATAAACACAGTAACAAGACGTGTTCAATCTGAGGGCACCACGCCAGGGTATGCACCGAGCTATAAGCTCAGACCTGCGTGGGAGAGGGAAAAAACCCTGGACCAGCTGCTATCGCTTTATCCCACTTTCCCAGACAGTTGACAGGGCTGAGCATCTTAACGCTGTTGCGGATGGACTTTCTCAAAACAGTGCTTAGCAGCCGTCATGTTGCTCGAGGATGTCAGTTTCGGATTCTGCCGAGAGATTCCGAAACCGTAAACCCTGACCCAGCACGCTTTCGAGATCAAGTGTACTGTAGTCATCTCCATGTAACGCTGCAATATAGAAGCGAAACTGAGTTCATGAATGACTTTCAAATGCTGCAGCACGGTATGTAATTCTGATCATATCGTTATGAAGAAAAGTGAGCGATACAAAGTAACCCCAAGAAGGAAAGAATCCACAGCACACAAAAGGATCTTCTGAGCTGAAAGGTTGATGTACAGCAACTTTGATGATGGAGAGGCCCACTATATTTCCCAGCCTGATCTCCAGAGATTACCGTAACATTGCACGGAACGAGTGCACTTCATTCCGTGGATAGTCGCCTAGAAACCCCGAAATTGCGTGCATATGTACGGCGAGTCCCACGGTGGGCGTAACCAGTCGCAACCCGGAAAAACCCGGAAGCAGAGCAGTCCCCACAACAAAATTTACGATTCTGTGCCTATCGGTACATAACTCAAACGGCGCTGAGTAGGCACAGGCGAACGTCATACCGTTCAGGACGGCAACTCGGTCGCCTTAGCTCCCTCGGTGGTCCTTCACGGGGTGACAGTTCGCCTGTGACTGCGCGCCTCCGAAATGGTTTTGTCACAAAGGGAGCGCCGTACATATGCACGCAATTTGGGGGTTTCGAGGCGGCTATCCACGGAATGAAGTGCACTCGTTCCGTGCAATGTTACGGTAATCTCTGGAGATCGGGTTGATATTTCCACACTCACTCCAGAGGCCTGCATATACTGTCGCATATACTGTCGGATATACTGTCGGGCCATTCTATGTCACACAAAAGTAGCAAAAATAGCCGATCTACAAGCTCTGCGACTCGTTTTGAGCTTGTAGATCTGCTATTTTTTGCTATTTTTGAATTGGAATCCTGATTTTTGTTTTGCTATTTTTGAATTGGAATCCTGAAAAGTATAATTGTTTTATTTATTTCAAATGCATTTAGTTATACTTATGTTAACTTTATGAACCAGTTGCCCACGTATGATGCAGCATGCACCAAATGCCTCTGTTCATTCTTATTCCCACCTTTAATGCATACAGTATTACTAGTACATCAGTGAACTGAGATGAATGGACAGCCTTAGAGGATGAACCAAAGATGTCAGAGTTCAGTAAGAGACATACTATGACTCAAGTGTCCAGTACGTGTGACTTGACCAGTACAAAGATCCCAAATCTAGCGAGTGTCTGAGAATACCGAGTGGCAGACAAACTATCTTGTCTTGTACTACTACTAGCACAGGGCCTTTTCCCTGTGGGCGTCGGTCTGTCAGGGTTTGAGAGAAGGAGGGGGTTATTGGGAGGATAGGGCTTTGTCTGTGTTCTCTGTCTGTCTGGACACGTTTCTTCCAGGCATTCTCACCAGCGTGGCGATGCCAGTGCGCACGCCAACGCTTCTCTGCAGTGTTGCCATTTCCGCTTATTATAAGTGACTTTGGGCTTGTTTTTCTGTAAAGTGAATATTGCTTGTAAATATTGGTAGTTGCGGGTTGCGTTTTTTTTGGGCTTGTTTCTAAAGTGTAGTTGCTTCCTTGGGCTTGTTTTCAATTTTTTATTATTATTTAAACCAGTGGTTCTCAAATATTTTCATGTCATGGACCCCCAAATTACTTTTGTCCATAACCCCCATCTGAAAAAAAATTGTGCCAGGGAGCCCCGTACCAGATTTGTGTTGTTAAAAGAATATTTAAAAAATATTCCAAATATTCCCCTTTTTTTTCTCAATAAGTTTTGAAAATAGCCGATCTACAAGCTTGTGAGTTTGTAGAACGCCTATTTTCAAATAGAAGTGCCTAGTCGCTTCTTTTGGGCTCGTTTTCCTAGACCTGGTTGCTTATTACTCTCACAAAATCTGGCAACACTGCTTCTATCAGAGAGGAGACCACATCCACCACCGTTCCTAAGGCCTGATGCATCTAGAGTCAGGAACAAATACTGTACGTGTGGATGGACTCACTGAGATCCAGGGGGAAAGAAAATATACAGACCTGCCACACAGCAAGACTGGAAAGTATGCTTTGGTTTTTGCTTCATTGATTCACTTTTGACAAAAACACATCTGTCATCTTCACAGTTCATTACAATATCCGGACACTAGCTACCCTACTGCTGGGAAACATGCAATACCGACAACCCCAAATAAGCATTGTGTTATTATTACAGACTTTGTGCTGTCAGTGGAATTATTCCTTCAGACGAGGGGGAGACTATTTTATGGGACTAGACTTTAGTGTGACAGTGATTGATACTTTTTATGAGATTGTTCAACAAAACAAGTTTCCGTGCATAAAAATAACCTCGGCGGCCATTTGTACCCGTAAGCCCTCAGACGTGTTAAGCTTTGATCTAAACCTCAGCTTTTAGTTTCGTCACAGCTTACCATCACAGAGTACTATTAGGGTTTTGGGTTCCCAGCATACAGTAGGCCTAAATCTGTAAAAAAGCGTCTATATGGTAAAGTCATTAAGAAAACACACACACACACACACACACAGAAAGGCAAATTATATGCCCGGGTGATTTCACCAGTCTAGGTTTCGTAACATAGGCTGCCTTCATTTACTGTAAACGTGCCAGGCAACCAGGTCTCGACACATTATGGAAATAGTTCAGGGGAAGCAGAGAGAGACACTGGGTCAAAACAGTCTGCCTGTACAAACCAAGCTGGTTGTGTGTGTGAGTCATATACAACAGGATCATTCAGGCCGATGGCTGCGGTGAATCACTGCTCCCTAACCTCAGAACACCTATGTGGGACATTCCCCCTCTCTCATACCATCCACCCAACATGATGCTGCGTCGGGGTTGACCATCACAACATCTGGACAATACATTACAGACACAGTGAAATTCTCAGTGTTAATTTAACGCTGCCATCCGTAAGATTTATGTCCTGCCTGGGAGTCGAACCTGAGGTCTCCTCCTGCGCCAGTGCCAACATTTCTACTGCTGAGCTAAGATGGAAAAGCCTGTTTGGCAGAGGGGAGACGTTGCACTTTGAGCGTCAAACAGTAGTGGTCCTATTGTTATTTTATTCATATATTGTATTAATATACTCAACCATACAGAGTGGCTAAAATTAAGTTCCATTCACAAAAAAAAGTTAACTGTGAACAAATGTTACATTTGTTATTGTGTATTGTTTCAACAGTCCCTCTCTATCATCAACAAATGCCCTGTACATTTCCTGATAACCCAGATGGGTTATATTGTGTGTGTGTGTGTGTGTGTGTGTGTGTGTGTGTGTGTGTGTGTGTGTGTGCTGACTGGCGTCAGCCAGTGGAGCATTATGTAACCTCTTTTGCTGGTTAATTTACAGGGAACAATTTAATTCCAGCAAAAACAAAGAAAAACTATTCCAACTGATTACATCTTTATGAATGGGTTACAAAACTGCCGGAGTATGTAGAAAACAGTGCACCAATATTTTATATAATAGGTCCTCACTAAGATGCCACCATTTCTGTCTACTCACTGTGTCTCATTGGTGGGCAATTGAAAGTTGAGAAACCTGCCTACCAATGACATCATCGATGGAGGTTCCATGTTAATAGAAACAGCCTTTTCTCTTACTGGAAAATGTGCATGCTGAGACAGAAGCCATTGTACTTGCATTGATAACAAATAAATGCAAAAGTTTGAAATCTTGTTTGAAATGATCAAAACTGCCTAGCGATGGCGATGATGTCACTGGTAGGCAGGTCTCTGAACTGTTATAGGACCAGATATGCAATAAAGATGTCAATCAATCAATCAATCAAACAGGTTAATATCCAGTAGTGTTCGGGTATGGATTTTTACGTGATGTAGTGAATAAAACAGTATAATTTGAGTACTGAGAGCTCAAATGTGGCCATGGATCGAGTCCAACATACAGTAAGAGAGAGAAGCTGCTGTAGTAGAGACAGGTAGTGTGCGTTGGAACAGCCCTTAGTACTGAGTGGAGAGGGTTAACCTGTTAAGACCGGGAACGCAGCACGTGTGTCATTTTTTGATTTCTATGGCTATTCAAAAAATTGCAGATCTACAAGCTCATAATGAGCTTGTAGATCTGCTATTTTTTGGAAAGATCGTGGATTTTTTTTTGCAAATCTTTATACATAGTTTTTTAAAGCGAAATTTTTTTAGTCGAATCTTTGCTTCTATATTTTGAGATGGGGGTCCGCGGCCAAATACATGTCATTTGGGGTGGTCCTTGACATTAGGATTTAGAAGACATTTGTAGAATCATCAGAAACAAAGATTTGAGTAAAACAAAATCTCTAAAAAACATATGTATTCAAAGATTTGCACAAATTTTCATTTCTTTCTCCTTCAAAAATAGCAGATCTACAAGCTCATAGTGCGGCACTCGGTGCCGCACTATGAGCTGCTTGTATATCTGCTATTTTTTAAATAGCCAAAGAAATCTAAAAATGACACACAGATGCATTCCAGGTCTCAATGGGTTAAAGTGCATCAATTATCCAACAGAACACATGGTGCAGCCATCCAGCATTTAATGATCTCTTAATTTTCATTGTGGCCGTTTCAAAAGTGCCACATGAAGGAGCAGCCGGGAGGCCCCGATGGCTTGCACAGACGATGAGCGCAGGGAGAGAACCTGACCCAGAACGCTTTTCAAGAGATCGGCTGGCACTGGAACCAATGGCAGCCTGTCCACATAAAACCCAGCGGCGGGAACAAGTTGGCCTCGAGAGACCAATAAGGGTTTTATCGTGTGAGTCCATGCAAAAATGCTGAACAATCTGCAATCACACACCTGGCTGGAGTTGATGCAACTCTCTTTACATGTACTGCATCATGTAAGCATTTGAATGATTTACCTTTAAAGCAGGATTTATTTCATTTACTTGTGGCTTCCATGTGACACACCTGTCTACAATTGAAGGTTTATTGAATATATTCTGCTCTGCCTCTGACCTACACAATATACTATACACACTATACAGTAGATTACTGTATGCTATTGTGTTCTATACCATTACTGGTATACTTTATGTTCTATAGGCTATACATATTTCTTCTTTGAATTAGCATTTTAGATAATAGGTTGTGATGTAACATTACTACAAATTATAGCTGTCCCACTTTTATAAGGCTTCAAATGCCTGCCTACGAATACTTTATATAGTTGTAAGACCCAAGAAGTGTAATAAAATGTATATAGTATAATAATATTTGACATGCTATGTGGAATAATAGTGGAGTATGGAAGCAAATGCAAATACTTCCGAGTGCTATATTTTTCAAATATTACTTTGACCAGCAGTGTTGATTTTGACAACACATTTTGATTTAGTTTCATAGTCATAGTCTAGTTTAGTTTTAGTCATAGTCTTTTGAATAAAATTCATCTGAAATGTTTTAGTTTTTGTCTACTTTTAGTCGACTAAATACCATAAGATTATAGTCGACTAAATCTACAGTTGATTTAGTCGACTAAAATGTATGTTGGCGGTGCCTTGATGGCATCGTAATACCTGATTTATGGTATTTAATACCCGTAATACCTGACGCTGAAAATAGACGATCTACAAGCTCACAACGCGTTGCAGCGCGACGCGTTGTGAGCTTGTAGATCGTCTATTTTCAGAGCGCAAACACCCGAGCGCAACCAAACATTAAATGACTTGTCTTAGTATTACTGGATCTCTTCTCCACTAGTCCCTCACTAACATTTTAGTCTAGTTTGTATTTGTTGACGAAATTGTCAATACATTTAGTCTTAGGTTTAGTCATCACAGCTTAGTTTTTATTTAGTTTTTATGTAGTTTTCGTCAGTGAAAAACGGTAGTCGACGAACTTTTTTCGTCATACAGTAGTTTTAGTCGACGAAATCAACGCTGACCCAGAGTAACAGTGTTCTAATGGGGCATGGTAATTACTGTCATGGAATTGGGGGCTCATCTGGCTTCCATTATGACCCGTCCTAATGTATTTGAGGGAGGGAAGCAGCTGTCTGGAAAACAGGGCTTATCCTTAAGGATGGAAGTTTCCAGGGTGGATGCTTCCTGACAGCGCTGGGTTTGTGATGGAGGTGTTTTTTGACGATGAGTGCTGCTGGCCAAGCCACCTGTGTTTTGATGACAGGAAGTATTAACCAGCGATGTCGTAAAAATGTACTACTGTGTCTTACTGAGACACAGAGTGATGATGATGGACAGAACCCAAGCCATTTACGACTTAAAATGTGTGAAGAATTACATTAGGCTACTGTTAACTACAGTGCATGTCATATACATTATGAACATGCTGCTGTAGCAAATAAGCAGGAAGTTGAAATGGGAAATTCAATTTCAAAGTAAAAGACGTTCAAATTTGTATTACACATGATCTATTTAGGAAACGATAATAAAACAATATTCTGAAAAGAAATAGCTTGTACAGTTTCACCTGAAATAACAATAACAAAGTATGTTTCAATTGCTCTGAGAGAAGTCATGACCTCACAGGTGGTTGTCATTGCAGATTGCTGAACCCTATGATTCCCTTTGGTTCATTTATTTTACGTAAACACTAATCTGCTTGAAAGTCGCTCATAGCGAAAAATCCTGATTTCTTTTTAATATAAATCTTTGAATATATATATTTTTCAAAGCAAACATTTGTAACTCAAGTCTTTGCTTCTGGGGGGGATTCTACAAATGTTTTCTTCTAAATCCAACTGTAGTTTAAAAAATTAAAATAAAATGTTGCTATAATCAGTGGTTCTCAAACCTTTTCATGTCAAGCCAAGGACCCCCAAAATAATATGAATTTTGGCCGCGGACCCCCATCTCAAAATATGTTGTTCCAGGGACCCCCCAGAAGTTGTAACAGAGTTAAAAATGTTCGCTATATGGAAAAATAGATTTGCAATTCATGATTTAAAAAAAGAAGAAGCTATTTTTGAAATGACACAGATGCGTTCCCGGTCTGAAAGGGTTAAGTACATGTCCAGATTTCACTAAAAAAGCAAAGCTATTTCAGTCCAACTTCTCTGTGGCTGTGCTGTAATATGGACCTAGACGAGTCCTATTAGTACCAATCAATGCACTAACCCTACATTCAGCTATGAGAACAAAGAAAAAAGAGGCGTCCAGTGCGTCAGCGAGACAGACAGGCCCTTTGGCGAAGCTGCTCCTGTAGAAACGATCAATGCTCTGCCACATTCCTGTCCGTCTAAAAGGGAAAGAGAGTTTGCCTTCCCAGTTTCCAGTGGATTTTTCAGAGTATTAGGTCTCGGAAAAGTGTGTGAGCAGTGATGGGGTGACGTGTGTGTGTGTGTGTGCACTCGTAGCCGTCGCGTAGCCAGTGGATACACCGACCGGACAGGAGAGCCGCAAAATGTGAGGATGTTGGTCAGAACAGTTTGTTTGCCATAATAACCAAAGGGACAAACATACATGAGTAATGTGGGAGAGACGTTAACCACTTAACCAACTAAGCCCTATTTCATAAATAGCAAAATGATCTACAGCTGATCTACAAACTCACAACACATTGTAAGACAAAAATATCAGATCTACAAGCTCAAGATCGGTTATGGTTTTTCTGGCATATGACGATTATAAATGAAACATATAGGCCTATAGGCTCTTTTTTTTCTCTCGCCTGTAATAACATGTCCAAAATAGGGATGCCAGGTTTGATGTGGCTAAGTAAATGTGAGAGGAAACATGCAGAAAGTGAATGATTATTACAGTATGTCTCATTTCAAAGGACTCTGCTATATAGTGGACTAACCAGAGGAAACAATGAAATGAGAGACCAAGCTGATACTCACACACAATTTCAAAGTATCTACACGCACACGTGAAATTACAGCATTATTACAGCATTCTCTACTCCTGTTCTCAAATAAAAACCTCAAACTAGCACTTTATCTGCCCAGCATGACAGTGTAATTACATGATGTGTTGGTAAACAGCACATTTCAAGTCAATTTGTCAGTCAGGCTCAGTGGTGGAAAGTAACTAAGTACATTTACTCAAGTACAGTACTTAAGTAATTTGTTTTGGTATTTTCACTTTACTGGAGTATTTCTAGTTTGCAGTACTTTTACTTCTACTCCACTACATCTCAGAGGCAAATATTGTACTTTTACTCCACTATAATTATTTGAAAACCTTAGTTGCTAGTTACTTTTCAGATATTAATTATTATAAAATTATTATAAAACATACATTAACCACTTTTTAGCCCTATTTTATACGTAGGCTATCTGAAAATAGCAGATCTACGAGCTTGTAGATCGGCTATTTTCAAACATTTTAGTACTTTTACTTTTGGTACTTTTATCAAAAGTACATTTTGATACCACTACTTTTGTACTTTTACTCAAGTAAAATTTTAATTCCAGACTTTTACTTGCAACAGAGTATTTCTACAATGCATGTATTGATACTTTTACTTAAGTAAGAAATGTGAGTACTTTTTCCACCACTCAGGCTGTGTAGCAGGTGGTTAGGTCTGAAGCTGATAGAGCAGATCTGAAGTGGCGTCACAGTCTTTGCTTGTTGAACATTTTCTGTGGGATTTAACAGGCTGCGATCTGGGGCAAAGTTATCTGGCTAGGTGAAAGCTGGTGGAGAAAATGAATGCTTGTCATTTTGCATGAATGCAATACCAACCAATACCTTTGCATTAAACTTTATATGTAACAACAATGCTAAGCAGAGTGGAAAATCCATAGGCACTGTTCCCACTGTGCCAACAATGAACACTGATTTAACTGTGAGCTTACAATCAACACCAAGGCCTTAAAAGCACCAGTCTCTCTGGGGTACTAATATGTTGTAAAAGCCAAATCCATGGCCAAGGTCAAAGTCTAATGGCTTTACAAGTTGAGAGGCTATAGCAATGGTTTGAGCAAATAAACTCAGGAGTGGAACAGGTGCACGCCGAATTCTGATTTTCTCAACTCCAGAGGGAAAGCGATAGTTTGACACAGGAACCATTGTGGCTTGAATAAGTTCTCAATTCTGAGCTGATATGCACTCAAAAGCCCACATTCAAGTAGAACTGTGCCAAGTCAACAGTGTCTGATAAGGTACTCTGAATGCAGGAACAGTCTGCAGGTTTCTGACAGCATTAGGAAGGGAAGCTTTCTGCAGGCTGCATACCACGGCACGGCCCAAATGTCAGCACCGCTGCTGTTTTCAATTAAGTCAGAGGGTACAGAGGGAGGGCTGAGTGAGGAGAGAAAAGGAACATCAAGGAGGAGAATGTTTTGGAACAGCTGGAAGTGGCACACCCTGGCTTCTTTTTATACAGACAAGCGTAGAGCGAGCGGGGCTGACGAGTAGCGCTGCAGGCCTCTTATAATTGACGTCTCACTCAGACAAGCACTGGCTGCTGCACCTCACACACTTGGGCTGCTGCTGCACCCTCACCTGGAAAAAGACTTTTGCTCTGCATGACGGAGGAAACGGTGTGTCTGGGTTCTGCACAACAGCTGAGGGGGAAACGCCTGACCTGCTTTACTCAAGGGTCTGTTCAGGAAACACACTGATGTGGTGTGACCGCTGCGTTATGCCCAACAAAGAAGGCATTGTGCTTCGGTTATTCAGGATCAAAACTCGAATAATAATACCTGTCCCGCCAAAAAGTGAATTTCATTATTTTTTTGGGACAGACATTACGGCAGCACTATAGGCCACTAGCTCAACTGGAGTTATTCTGTTCCAAGAGGATTTCAAATCAGGGTCACTCAATAGAGCACCGAAGTCCCATAGACGTCTTTAATATCATGTCAAATAAGAACTGTGTTCCAAAAATAAGCAAATGATCCCGGCGAATTGACTCATATGGATATTAAGCATCAACTGACGGTGAGAAAACGCTAATATTACTTCCGCCGAATTAGTTAAATTTTCGCCAGAAACAGACTGTATCAAATATGAGTATAACTGACTATCATAAACGATACAGAGCCACCTCCCTGACAATATCGCAGAGACAGTTTGTTTATTTTCGTCCCACAATTCTTAGATAAGACGATTCCAAGATGACCCAATGTTATTCTCCATAGAGAAATTACTTCCGCAACCCAGGGGATGAACGAGTGACGTCAGGACTTCGGTACTCTATGAGAAGTCTGACGAGAGGCATTGTCTCTCTGTACATAGAGCACAGAAGTCCCGAGTGACGTCACGTCTGTTACCCCCGCGGGTAACAGAGTTGTTTTCCCCATTCTAAATCCCAGAGACTTTTTTAACATCACATCATGTAAGAACTGTGTTCTAAAAAATAATCTAATGAGTCTGGCGATTCCGTAGGGAGATGGCTCTGTGTCGTTTATAATATTTAGTTATACTTGATACACTCTGTGTTTGGAGAAAATTGAATTAATTCTGTGGTGGTACCCACTGTCACTACTGAAACACGCCACGCTCCATCAAAAACATTCCTGAGATTCCTTAGATTTCGTGACGTTTGCATGTTCTCCCCATGTCTCCTCGGGTAGTTATACCCTCACAAAAACATGCAGTAATCCTGGTCACTATACTGCCTCCCCCTGGTCAGCCAGGGCGCCTGATGGAGGGGAAAGGAACTGGTTGGAATAACGTGTTCCTTCCACGCGCTACGTCCAACCAGGGAACCTCCCCCCTGTCGGGTGATAAGAAGCGGCCTGCTTGCTCCTCATGCATTGAAGGAGGCATGAGCTTCAGCTTGGGCTCTCCCTAGGCTGGCAGAGGGAGAGTAGCGCCCAGGATTACATAGGCAATTGGCACTGGGTGAAAAAATATGGGTTACAAAATCGTGAAAAAAAAAAAAAAAAAAAGAGAACAGTTCTTATATGAAATTATGTTAAAAATGTCTGTGGGATTTAGAATGGGGAAAATAACTATGTGACCCAGGGGGGTAAAGGAAGTGACGTCAGACTTCAGTATGGTAAGGAGGACACATGTGAGACGTCTTGGAGAGGTGTAAAATATCCTTCTTGAAAGCTCAACAAAGGCTTTGATATTTAAGCTATTGAAACGCCATTAGGATTGTGTCAAAGGCTAAAACAATAAATTGAGTAACATGGTGGCGTTTACATGCTGTGCATAAATGTTTATGTAGAGTCTGGCTGACGGGAGATTCCAGCAGTAAAAATACATGTGGGATGAGTCGTATCCTACAGCGGTTTACCCGGTAAGCCACGGTCAAGTATGGTCAACCAAGCCCACATTCTCTGGTCTTATGGCAAATCTCATAATTATTTATTGACATAAAGGCAAAGGAAGTGCATAATATGATATTTAGTTATTAACCCCTTTAAACCTGGAACGCATCTGTGTCATTTTTTGATTTGAGCTAAAAAGCATTATTTTACACTTTGGCTATTCAAAAATAGCAGATCTACAAGCTCGAAGCGCGGCACTTGTAGATCTGCAAAAAAATAAATAAATCGTGAAAATGTGTGCAAATCTTTGAATATCTATTCTTCCATAGCGAACATTTTTAACTCTGTTAGAACTTCTGGGGGGGGGGTCCCTGGAACAAAATATTTTGAGATGGGGGTCCGCGGCCAAAATTCATATCATTTTGGGGGTCCTTGACATGAAAAAGTTTGAGAACCACTGATTGATTATAGCAACATCATTTGTTTTTTCAAAAAACTGTTAGGATTTAGAAGACATTTCTAGAATCCCCCCAGAAGCAAACATTTGAGTTATAAATGTTTGCTTTCGGAAAATATCTATATTCAAAGATTTGCTCAAATTTTCACGATTTTTCAAAAATAGCAGATCTACAAGCTCATAGCGCGGCACTCGGTGCCACGCTATGAGCTTGTAGATCTGCTATTTTTGAATAGCCAAAGAAACCTAAAAAATTACAGATTCTTTTCCGGTCTTAAAGGGTTAAGGGCAACTAACCTGTGTATCAATCCCATATACAGTATGCTTAAAAAGGTTCTTGTCACTGTTATATGGTTTGCCTCCTGACCCCACATATTCCCCAAGACTTCCCTTGGATTACATCCGACCAGCGCCCTTGTTCCTGTTCTGTTGAATAAAAGGCTCTGTTAGGACATTGACAAACTGTGTGGGTAGCAACCTCAAAAACACCCAAATGTAACTTAGTACGCCTCATCCACTAAAAGGATAATAAAACCAAAAAAACACAAACAGGGGTATTCCAGCAGTATATGACAGAATTGCTAAATTTATCTCTCTCTGAAGCCCTGCCCCCCCTTCCCATTCCAAGTCCACGCCAAATGTGTGACGTCAGCATCCGGTGGACCCCCTAGCCCCTTGACCTGTGAGTGATTCACTGGTCTCCCTGCACCATCCTTCACTGATTAGCTAGGTCCCTCCTTCCCCCTACTCCCAGCCACCCACACCTTCCCCGTTCATTGCTCAAGTTCCTGGAAAAAGGTTATTTTAGTTTAGAGGAGAGGGAAGAAACACTGGTTTCATTTATCTTCCATAAGAACCCGACCTAAGAGTCTCAAGTCTCAATTCTCTAGTTCCCAAGTCCAAGTCACCTTATCTCAAGCGAAAGTCAAGTTCCAAGTTCAAGCGCTCAAGTCCGAGTCCAAGACACCCAATCGCCAGTCCAAAGTCAGGTTGTGACATACAGTAGCTTACAAGGTACAGTACCTGAGAAAACAAATCACGCGTCATTGCAAACTCCAAATTCACAAGCCATTTCCCCTGCAATGGTGTATCCTACAGCGGGCTACCCGGTAAGCCACGGTCAAGTATGGTCAACCAAGCCCACATTCTCATACCAAAGGATCATACCATTTACCTTAATGAAATCTAGTCGTAGAGTAGAGTTCTAGTGCACAATAGCAAAAAAAAAAACACGAAGCATGTCCTAGTCAAAAAATCGTCAAAGTCACACAGAGTCCAAGTCAAATCACAAGTCACAGGTTATTGGTAGGCCTGGGCCCACCCATTTGGTTTTTCTGCCCACCCCAAAAAAAAAAAAAAAAAAAAAATATATAATTTCATTTTTATTTATTTTATTTTTTATATCATATTCAGCCAATTTGATAACAGTGTATACAAAGGTATCCGAAAACACAGTTCTTATCTGGGGGCGTGTTCTCTCCTCCGCGTCACCCTAGGTGGGGTTGACGAAAGGGCCTTTCTGTGTGGAGTTTGCATGTTCTCCCCATGTCTCCTAGGGTAGTTACCCTCACAAAAACATGCAGTATTCCTGGTCACTATACTGCCTATACTATACTGCAAATTTTCGCACGTGCGGTCCGGGCACACACGCACACGTGCATGTGTGCATGAGGCCCAGCCTCGGCTAGCGTTCTGGCTTCGCCACTGTACTCAAGTCGCACCCGAGTCCAAGTCCTGGACTCGGGTACTGCTAGACTGACACCTGAGGGTGTCACATCCAGAGGAGGCCTAGACTGGAACAGTATACACACAGGAGGTGGTCAATAAGAAAGCCTTATGTAACCAAACCAAACCAAACTGTCATTTTACTGTGCTCAGCATAGGACCTCCATTAGGGCATTCCCTCAACCTTATGGAGCTATTTCCATGCTGTCATGTACCCCCTTTCCTACAGCTAGGCCTGGTGTCTCATTGTCTCATGGCGTAATAAAACATAGTAATTTTGTGGGGTTTTCTAACCGCCCACACACACACACACATACACACAAGAATGTACAGTAGAGCGACGGACCCACTGTCTGAGCGGTGAGCGGTGAGCGGTGCGGTTGCACTTGGCTCGCCTGTGTAGGAAATCACTGACCATTCATCATATTTTATTGCAGGCGTGGGGGCGTGTTGGGGGGGGGGTCCCATCGTGAGTAGGACCACAGGTCAAGGCCATTTTTACATCTCATTTTCAGATGTCTTAACTCAGAATAAGCTCAAAACAAGGTAATGGGAAAAGTGAAATGGTAAGGATTGCAGCAGAAGCAAAAATACGCACATCACTTATTTGAGGTGGTGGGTTAGAAATGATCATAAAACTAATAAAACCAGCACACTCATACGCTCCAATGGATTGCTTTTTTTCTCCAAAGTGCATTACCATGTATTATGATACATTCACCCACACATTCACACTGACAGCAGAGGCAGCCATACAAGCCACCATCATGCTGTTAGGGAGCAGTTACTGTATAGGTCTCCTGCGCGAGGACACTTTGAAATGATGGAGGGGCAGCAGGGATCGAACCGGGAACATTCCAATACCCAGACGACTCTCCCGAGCCACTGCACTGAGTTCAAACGAGCTGACAGACATTGATGGGGTAATGAAACCGCTACCAGGCTGTGATAACATTTCCTGTTTGACTGGGAGGACACGTGGGTGGAACGTCCCTCCAAACAACCAACATCACTCTGTGCTGACAGCTTTCAGATACTCTACTTTGAGTTCCAGTGTTGATTTCGTCGACTAAAACTATGACGAAAAATTATCGTCGACTACCTTTTTTCACTGCCGAAAACTAAATAAAAACTAAATAAAAACTAAGCTATGATGACTAAGACTAAATATACTGACAATTTCGTCAACAAATAAAAACTAGACTAAAATGTTAGTGAGGGACGAGTGGAGAAGAGATCCAGTAGAACTAAAAGACAAGTCATTTTATGTTTGGTGGTGCTCGGGTGTTGCGCTCTGAAAATAGCAGATCTACAAGCTCACAACGCGTTGTGCTGCGACGCGTTGTGAGCTTGTAGATCGGCTATTTTCAGCATGCAACCGAGTGTAAAATCAGGTATTACGGCACCATCAAGGCACCACCAAAATACATTTTAGTCGACTAAATCAACTGTAGATTTAGTCGACTATAATCTTATGATATTTAGTCGACGAAACTAGACAAAAACTAAAACATTTCAGATGACAAAATATGAACTAAATTGAATTTGATTCAAAAGACTATGGACTAAAACTATATCAACACTGTTGAGCTCATTCAAAAGGACCAAACTCCATTTCCAAGATAAAAGTAATTATAATAAAACAAGGGGTGACTAATGCCATGTAACTCTAAACCAAATGAAATATGACACCATTTAAATTAATCAGTTATGGCTAGACACACTCAATGGGTCATTTGTTTGGTCTGCTTTGCCAGACGTCCAGGAAGTGGAAATCTGAATTAAACAGTCTCTCCATGTAGAGACGCTACTGGTCCTGCAGATGTGTCTACATGATGCAGGACCTGAATGTACTGTAATTCCACTTCTCTGTGTGGGAATAATGCAATGTAATGTTTGCATAACAAACATTACATGTTTGTTCTGACATTTTGTCCCAACAGTCATCATTTCTAAATATATAATTAGCCACTTAAGCTCTTAAAAGGTAGGGTAAGTGATTTTCTTTGGATAAAATAAGTAAAAGTTAAATAGCTCTATATTCCGATAGTACTCATTGCTATAGAGTGTTTGTTCAGTAACAGAACTCAGTCAGGATACATACATTAAACAAGTGAAATTGGAAGTGATGACACAAATAAATGAGCAGACAAAATTGGAACTGGATCACTATCAAAATGAAGCTGATAAATGGGTACTCTCTCCTGATTGGCTGAAATTTTGTCACCTACCTGTAAATGAATTTTCTGTGTATTAAAGAGTTGGAGAGACATGGAGACTCCTGTGACTGAACAAGCAATGATTACTATCAGAATATAGAGCTTTAACCTTTTAACATTAAGCTTTTTATTTTAACCCAAAAATATTACTTACCCTACCTTTAAACAATATACTTTCATTACTTTGTCGTACAATGAATAGCAAAGATAGCCGATCAAGGTGCCAGAGAAGGTGCTGAGATCTTTCTACTCTGGTACAACCCAGAGCATCCTATCAGGGGCCATCTCTATAAGGTATGGAAAGCTCTTCCTAGGACCTACAGTATGAGTGCCTCTCCCGTCCCTGAGGGACATACTCTTAAATCAATGTTTCCCAAAAAGTGGGTTGGGACCCATTTGTGTGGGTCATGACTCATGAGTGAATATCCCCTTTTTTTCGTTTACTAAAAAAAAAAGAATCAAAAGATTTAAATAAAAAGTTTAAACAAAGAAAATCACAACTTTTCATCGATTAGAAACAATGCTGTAAATGATAGCAGGAGCTTGAGCAGGGCAAAAAGAATTATGAAGGACATAACAAAATATCAGGCCTAATAACAGAATGTTTGTGATGATTCGAAATGGGAAGCGCTGGAGGTGTCTCACGGCCCGGGGGGTTCAAGGCTCAGAAAGTGTTTTATTTCCCCTCGGCTGTCAAGGCCCTGAATGAGGACATGGTCGAAAAACAAAAACAAAAGAACAAAAAATAAGAAAAGCAAAATAAAAGTGTTTTTGATATATATGGCCTTGTGCTTTTGCACAGTTTAACATTGCATGGGCATAAACATATATTTGCACATAATAACCCTAACCCATAATACACAACACATCTTGAGAGCTTATTTGTCTTCCGGTTCTTTACGCTCTAGGCCTGTGTGTGTGTCATAGTAGACATCTGACTTTACAAAGAGCAGTTGTGGAGGTTAGGGATGACTGGCTGTCCCATTTAACAGCAGATCCTGAGTGAGTCAACGTATGGATGATCTTCCTCAGAGACCTTTCCCCTCGGCACCGCCGTCTTTTCAACTTTCGCCCTCTTTCCGGTCTCCGCGTAGCAGCTTGACAGCTACATGAAAAGTATTTCCTCTGAGTCACCGCTGTGTGATCCTTTGTCATTACAGAGACTCGCAGGCATCTCAACACCTCCAGCACACACAATGGCATTGCATGCTCCCCCGGCGACTCACCAACCAAATAATGGGCAATTTTTTTCTATACTTAGATTTTTCTTCTTTTTTTAGATTATGCTTACAATATGGTGGCCAGGGTCGTGCTGCTTTTGAATTGCATGGATCAGATCATGATGCATGTCAGCCATAATATAGGCTACTCACGTCTTTTTGCTTTTTGTTCGATTTTGTTTTTCTGCCGGTTCCTGCCAGTGAGAGTAAAGCAGATAGAAATTACAGTATTATTTATTAAATAACACAGGATACTAGCTGGGTATTTAAATCTAGTGAGCATCTCGTTAAAAACTGAGTGATGACAACTTTTAATTCATTTCTTTCCCACCGTTATATATAACTACTGTTACTGATCTCTAATATAACAAGCAGACGGTGTTAGTAAACAGATGCCAAGCAGTAGGGCATTCACAACTAATGATTTTTACTAAATAACCAAGTATTTTAGTAACTACTTGGTAGTTGACCAAGTAGTAGTCGACTAGTCGAAATTTACATTTTTATTTTTTTATTTTTTATTTTTTTAGGGGGGGCATTGTTTTAATGCCATCCTACTACTATATTACTATTATTATTATCCTCCTGCCCTTATTTTTATGGCGTTTTAAGGGAAGCGCTTCTGGCACAGCAGCACAGCACCACAGCAGCGTCTCCAAGGATCCCCATTGCCCAATAATAGGCTTTTATTGGGCATACTTTTGACCCCCTTTTGATAAAAAATAAAGTCAGGAGGATAATAATAATAGTAAGATGGGCCATTACTATGGCATTAAAACAAATTAAGAAAAAAAAAAAAAAAAAATTCTTTTTCAACTATTCGACTAGTACCAACAGAGTCGACTAGTGGTTATACTAGTTGGTGAAAGCCCTAAGCAGCACATGCCATTTTAAACCTTTCTTTTTTTAAATGATGCTAACCAAATATAAGTAACTTTGCACAATCAAACCAAGCATACTTGCTTATTATGTCCTTTTGATCACAAGCCTCGACAAATCGGCAATATATACAAGACTTTTCATGTGGGGCACACCGCCGCCACAGACACATTAAAACGCAGGTACTGTATAAACTGCCCCTTCGCGCACAACATATCTGTGACTAACTCAGGAATGTCCCAAATCTGTTGATTCAGTCTTCAGGTATGAGGCTGAAATAATAGATGAGCTGGCATTATCAATGGTTAACAATGGGCCATGCCGCTAGCTTGTTTTCCTTGGATGTCCATTGGCCATTTAGGGCTGCTGTGTGAGTGCCATCCAACCGGTACTGGTCCTTCAGACAATCCCCTCTGATAAAATAGGACTTCCAGCTGTAGCTTGATGATGTTAATGTTCCATGCTGCTTAAATGTCTTGTTATTCTTGTCTGCTCTGGACAGCTACCAGAAATTCTTTTGATGTTGCCTACCTGCACGCACTACTGAACAAACACCAGCTGAGTTAAGGTGATGGGACGAAAACAACAGGAAGCAGGGATGCAGGTTATGAGTTTTGCGTCACAAAGAGCAAAGGTACATAAACAGGAAACATGTGAATGAAAATCCAATTCACACATAAACTTGACAACATGAGCAATTTCACCGCAATCACAACCCTTTCAGTGCGGCGTTGCAGAAATGCTCAAGATGTTGAGGGGAAAAGGGTGTTTATGAAGGTGTATGGGACATAGTTCACCGACGTATCATTACTACTGCATGCCTTAGTTATGCAACGATCAAGTTATGTCAAACCCTAACATAGCTCCCTCAGTTTCCACAGATAAGTCCCTTGGAGCAAAAATGTCCAATCAAAACTATGAACGCTTACATAAGAAAGGCGCTGAGGCTTTGAATGGAAAACTTCAGGATAAGCTCATTGACTGGTCTGGCCGTGTATATTAACATTAGATTAATTTCTACAGTGAACTCACAGCAGATACTGTAGTCTGCAGTATCCTATATACATTCATAATTATACCAGCATAGACCAGCAGTTCTATTCCACTGCCAGAAAAACTGATCCTGCAGCTGTAACATAAAAACAACTAGAGCACAGGTTTCAGCCGGGTCAGGAAGGTTATTGTGGGTCAGCAATGTTCGGAATTCGCCAATCAGGATGGAATAGGAAAAATCGGACAGATTGATCACTTGACCATAGAGATAATGTGTACCGATTTGCGTGATGTTTGGACAAAATCTGTAGGAGCAATAAAAAAATTATGTTTAGCAAAAAAAGAAAAGGGTGGCATTTGTTCCTCAACGTAGTGGGAATGTGTAAAAAAATCGCACGCAGCGTTCATGATTTGAGGCATTTTGTTCAAAACGTACCACTCCTGCAAACTTTGGAAGCCAATCGTAGCCAATCAGGATGGAATACGAAAATTCCGACAAACCCGTTTGGTTTAATGACTATAGAGATACTGTGTACCAATTAGTGTGATGTTTAGACAAAATCTGTAGGAGTAAGCTAACATAAAAAAAACTGTTTGCAAAAATCGGCCTCCAGGTGGCGCTATAACAGACCCATGTGAAACATATGGGGCGCAGAGGTTCTGCTCTGGCATCCAGACAGTGCCGGCTTGATGGAAGGGCTGTAGGTGCTGCAGCACAGGGCAACAACCTTGGGGGGGGGGGCACCAAACGGTGGGGAGAAAGTTCCCCCCCCCCACTGACAAAACGGTACCGGGGGGGCACCAAAACGGGTCGTAGCACCGCGCACCACAAAGGGTTAATCTGCCCCTGCATCCAGGGAGTGTGTGTGCAGTTTCACGTCAATTCGGGCCGGAGATTAGCTGGTGCCGGACCAAGGGGCCAGCTTGAGATTTTTACATTGACTCCAATACGGAAGAGACAGTTCATATGAATGGCCTGTAGTTTCGCTGTTTTACCCCTGCAGGTGTCAGAAAGAATATTCTCTCAATGTAAGCGGATGGGTTTTTGACGAACTTTAGACTTTAATTTCTTACCTAGGGATATTTTTTTAATCATAATTTCGATTCTATACATATATAGACAGTAAAGGAATTCTGGACAAATGACAGCCCATGGACATAATCTTGTGTAACAAAAATGTTCTTAGATTGCCGTCCAGTCTCCCTGACATAAAAAAGTATTATCAAATGGCGGTCTGTGACTAAATGCAATATCGAATAGGGGGTTTCTTGAAATCAAAAGGGTTGAGAATCACTGCTGTAGACCAGTGTTTCCCAAATAATGGGTTGGGACCCATGTCTGGGTCAAGGACCAATTTTTATGGGTCGTGAATAAATCCCCTTTTTTTCATTACATAAAAAAAGTATAACTACATGTATATATTCAAAAGATTAAAAAAATACAAACAAAACAAATAATGAATACAAAAACAAACAAACAAAAAATAAATAAAAAAGCTTGTAGATCTGCTATTTTCACTAGTTTGGGTCCCGGGCAAACGTATTATTTCTATCGAGCTAAAAAGTTTGGGAACCACCACTGCTGCTGTGCAGACTACCATTATGTCACGATTGAATGAGTAATATTACCCATGAGGTTCACCTCACCCAGACTGGAATGTTTGAGTAGGCTACTGATATAACAAGTAAAAAATGAAATAAATAAATAAATAAATACGAGAAAACGTTTTATTAAAAAAAGGGAAAGAAAAGAAAAACAGACAACCACTGACTGTAATAAAGTTCCAATATGTCATCGTCGTGTCTCTGTTATTCTAAATGGCATCATCGTCATCGCGAGAGTGCGGTGATTGGCCCGTCGTCAGAGGGTTGAGAGGGGCGTCACAGCCACCGCTCCACTATATATGAACCGTTAGCAGCGTCTCTGTCATTAAATAGTGACTCGCTGAAAGCTGAGCGACTAGTGTGACAACAGCCAAGCCCTGAAGACAGACAGAGTATTGGAACATACGCAGAGAGAGGAGGACAAAACCAAGTCGGACATAACAGACAATAATACACTAGAGAGAGCTTGCTCTTTAAGTCGAGGTTTTCTGTTAAGTTGAAGAAGGCATTAACGGAGGGGAAACGATCCTAAAGTGTGTGAAATGCGGTGCGTTTCTCAGCAGCTGTTGAGCTGCGTGTTGTTCGTGTTGAGCAGCCTCCAGATGAGCCAGCTGACAGAGGGCTGCTCCTGCATGCCGACGCACCCGCAGGATGCCTACTGCAACTCGGACATAGGTATGTCATTCAGTGGTGGTTCTCTAACTTTTTCGTGTCAAGGACCACCCAAAATTGATATGTATTTGGCCGCGGACCCCCCATCTCAATTATTTTGTTCCAGGGACCCCCCCAGAAGCAAAGATTTGACTTAAATGTTCGCTTAAAAATATATATATTCAAAAGGTTTGCACACATTTTCCCGATTTTTTCAAAAATAGCTGATCTAGGCTATGAGCTTGTAGATCTGCTATTTTTGAATAGCCAAAGTATAAAAGGTAAACATTGTGATGCGATATTAACACATTTTGCTGGGGACCCCCTGGTACCCCCACAACAAGGACCCCTCATGGTGGTCCCCGGACCCCACTTTGAGAACCAATAAGAAAGGAGTTTGTAGTTTGCTTTAATAGCCTTAATCTTTTAAAACAATCAGCTCATTAGCAATTAAACCGATGTTTTAGCGTCAGAATGCCGTCACGTGTTGTTTACTATGCGACATCTCTCACACACTACGCATGTCGCATGTCACTTTCTTTCTGTCTGTCTGGACGCTTTCTCCTGAAGCATAAAGAGCAGGTGGTTTCCATAGAAACTGCATGGCCGCTCTGATTGATTCTGCTGCCTGTCGATCACTTGAGAGCTGTGTGCAGTGGTGGAAAAAGTACTCACATTTCTTACTTAAAAGTATCAATACTGCACTGTAGAAATACTCTGGAAAAAATGTGATTGATGTACTTTATTTAGTAAGACACGAGAAACAGTACACAGTACAATTCACAATACAAGGTCTACTTGAGTAAAAGTACAAAAGTATTGGCATCAAAATGTACTTAAAAGTAGAAAGTAGGCTACTCATTATGAAGAATGTCCTATTTAAAAAATAAACTTAGTTATAAGGTTTTATAGTTTTAAAAAACTATAAAATGTATTAACATCTTTTGAAAATAGTACCACAAAATTGGACTTAAGTACAGTACTCGAGTAAATATACTTACTACGAAAAGTGGTCGGACGCTGTTCTGGTGCTTGGATATTATGGCATCCACATGTGCGGATGTAGAATAAGTGTCAGATTCATAATAATGAGGCACCTTGCAGCTGCTTATTTCGGCTGTCCCGTTAACACTGATGTGCTGCAACCTGAGGGACTCCTAATACAAAGGCTTGCTGTTAATTGCTTGCAGACTTCAAAATAAAGTATTTCCCTTTGTGGCTCAGGCTCAAATCTTCAGTGTATTTTTACACCTAACATATTGCTGTGCCGTAATTAATATTTCAGTTTGTGAAGCACATTCTTTTTACAGCGTTCGTTGTTCATGGTTGCGTTGTTAACTGAATCCAGCTGGTAATTGCGTGTAGATGATGTAGTCGGAGCTTATTATAAAGCCTCATTATTTATCTTGGGTGTATTGGCACGTCTCTCTCTGTTGATGACAAGCTATCTTTCAGGCAGAGAGGTGAGACTCTCTCCACCGGTTGTAGCTGAGATATGCCTGGCCTCTTGAATGGAGCGTAGGGTGGCTTTAACGTGGCTTCATTGGCTTGTTTTACCACCAGGTTATGCTTTCACAGTGTCCCCACAATAATATGAACCTAAGAGTGTGTCTTATCATGGAATGCCAGTCTAAACTGACCACTGTTTTGGGATAACAGACCCTGAACCCAGAACCGTTGGTTGGAGCTGGGGATTATCTGGCTTGCCCCAGGGACAGTAAGGGTCTGGGGGGGGGGTCAAAACAGGGCATCACAGACTGACAGGAAAGGGTTGAACTGGCATATTTTAAGAGAAGTGATGGCAGTCTCATTTGAGTGGAAGTGGAACTACAACATGCATGGCTACAGCGTGTCACACACACACACACACACACACACACACACACACACACACACACACACACACACACACACACACACACACACACACACACACACACACACACACACACACACACACACACACACACACACACACACACACACACACACACACACACACACACACACACACACACGACGTGTCAGCCTGTGTATGCCCATGTATGGATGCAGTATGGACGAAAGGGGGACAGACTTTTTTGGCTGGGGCCGGAGGACAAAGTGACCATGCCCATGTATGGACGAAACAGGTACAAAGCCTCATGTAAGCCCGACCCCTTGGGTCTGGCAAATAGTCGACTGCCCTCTGGTATTCCTGGTAAGTGTAGAGGATGTCAGCTCAGCTCAGTTTCTCTTTTAACTACTGTACTAGTGGCCCTGGTTTAGGTGTGGTTAACCTTATGTTAAGCGAAAGATAAACAAACCATGCTGTTCATAAGAATGATCTGCCATCACTTTCATCATGGCTGAAGACAGAGCGACACTGAACATCCATTAAATTGAGCGATCAATGTTTTGTGGGTGTTTTCAGCCAAGTGACCTGGTTGGGGCATAATTGCGGTTTTCACAAACGGTCACAGGATGCCTTTCAAGTTCCTTCGATGCCTTTCAAGTCCCTTCGGTTAGCTCACGCTACAAGCAGGGACTGAAATGTGCCCGTATTGAATCTGGGACTGACTTCAATGGGGCAGTGATCACTTTCGAGCGCCACACAATCCCATTTCCAATGTGTTTGAGGTGTGATTTGAATGATTTTGCAACCCCAGCTCGCACCACTGTCATCCCACTGCAAGAAATACTGGTTTGGTGCAAAGCACCCATTATAAATATGCCTTAATCAACAGAGCAACACTCGCCTAGAACTCATTTACAAGCTTTGGTTTGTTGAGTCAAAATTATGATAGAGGCAGTTTTAGAGGGATGTTCATGTTGTATGGTTTGATGCAGGTTAGTTAAACATTAGATGAAGTGGTAATTTTAACGGCGCTGTGCTGCTGATCAGTGTGTTCAAGCAAGACATAAACATGCATTTTCTGTTTTTGTTTAGTTTTTGGAGAGAGGGATGTCATGTAACACTTGGCATCTGTTTAATTTACTTATTTTTTTTTACATGTGATGCCAACTACAGGGGCACTACAGAATTGTCCAAACATTCATGATCATGGGGTCATGTTAAACTTTGGATGAAACACAAGTCTTAAATCATCCCATAATACTGCATTGCATCATTTCAGAGGCATTGCACGATTGTTTACACAACACACTTCCTTTGATAAGCATGGCGGTTATGAATCCGTCTACACTCCACCCCTCACGTGTATAGAGAGATGATACAGTGAGTATAAGCTTTTAACTAAAAGGTTATCTCAGTGCTGACTCGCTATACAATTAAATATGAATAGGTGGGAAATAAATAATAGGTTGTTGAAATGTGCAGCGAGAACGTATGTAATTTTCACTGACAACTTCAAAAGGTGAATCCTAAATCTTCTCTGTTTAAGACTAGTTCAAAGCGTCTTCCTGTTCTTTCCTGGATCCTCCTGCTCCGTAATCACTGTAAACCACTAGACCAGAAAAGACGAAACGGGCTTCCTTTTGATTATCACAATACTGTGTTTTTCTCACTCACAACTACTTAAGTCTGATTTATACTTTTATGTCATACGATAGTGTCGTGCAGTGAAAATAGCTCGGACAAAGAGCTTGGACAAGAACGCATTTCACCACTTCTTTACACCTGTAAACCTGAGAAGTGACAATAAAGTTTATTCTGGGTTGATTCTGATTGTGTATGAAAGCCATTTTTTTTAATGAATATTGACGAGCTAACCTGTCTCTCCACTGAATCCCTTAACTGGACAGGTTAGATATGTCTTGTCAACTTTCCTGCTGCATACCTGAGGATTGGGCCTTGATTTGGTTGTTTTTGTGCAAGAGACCTACTTGGCTGCAATATATTGGCAACTGAAATGGTCCATTCACACGGGGAAAAGAAGCAGCGGTTGTTTTCCACCAAAGTGTTTTTTGAGTGCAAGATTAGAGGCCGGGGCCTAAACTTTGACCCAAAGATTTAGTGTCCCTCTACAGCAGAACTCGTTCCCAAGGACCTGGGGGTGACAGGAGCAAAAACTTTTACATAGGCTACAATGAACCAGGTCAGTTGAAGAGGATTAGCGAGGCTTGTGTTTGGCTTGGGATCAGGGAGCTGGGGAGAAACTGATCTCCCTCAGTCATGGCCCATGGGTATTTTCTTGCGCATAGAGGAGCTTTGTCAAAGAGTCAAAAATGTACTGGCTACTGGATTTTTATTTTGCCTGTGGCAGCATGTTATGCTGATGGCACCACAACAGTCTCAACTCACTACTGGTGAGTTATGTGGAACAGTGGTTCTCAAAGTGGGTCCCCAGCAAAAATGTGTTAACCCATTAAGACCTGAAGCCGATTCTACACATGTTTTCTAAATCCTAACAGTTTTCTGAAAACGTATGTTTCTATATCAGTGGTGCTCAAACTTTTTCATGTCAAGAACCCCACAAAATTATATGTATTTGGCCGCCAACCCCATCTCAAAATATTTTGTTCCAGGGACCCCCATAAGCAAAAATGTGAGTTAAAAATGTTTGCTTTAAAGTGTAAAATAATGCTTTTTAGCTCAAATCTTAAAATGACACTGATGCGTCCCAGGTCTTAATGGGTTAATATAGCATCAAAATAAGTTTAACCACTTTAACCCTGTATACAAAAAAAATATCTTGAAATAAATGTGAAAAATGTGTAATATTTCTGAAACATTTTAATAACACAAAACTTGTATGGGGGTCCCTTTGCAAAAACATATTTTCAGATGGGGGGTCCACAACCAACCACTGGTGTACTAGAGTCCAGTAAGGTCACTATTCCTTTGCTCAGCCGCAGTACACCCGCCCATCTACTTACTACTGGTCAACGGGCAACACAGGTCACATCCTGTGAGAAAGCATGGGGTCCCACTAGGACGAGGAGGATTACATAATGCAAGACCAGCTCTCCCCAATCTTACAAAAAAAATTCGTTAAAATAGAACCAGGATGTCAACAGGCGTCGGGGAGTTTCAGATGTTCATCCTATGAGTGAAACATACCAGGGCTCCTAGTCAGCCCCACATTCTCCAGTGACTGTATGGATACTAAACAGTCAAACCTTCAGTTTTAATTTCACTCAGGGACGACAGGGAGTCAGGGTTGCCAGATCTGCTCATTATAATTTCCCCGCAAGATTGTATTTGAAAATAGCCGATCTACAGTACAAAAGCTTGTAGATCTGCTATTTTCAAATAGCTGATGTATATGTTAAAGTGCTCACGTGGCCCATAGTCGCTTCTTTTTGGGCTGGTTTTCCTAGACCTGGTTGCTTGTTTCTCTCACAGAATCTGGCAACACTGCAGGGAGCGGACCCTTTTCAGAGTTAAACTAACACTCAGGATTTTTGCTGTGTAGAATCACCAAATTCAGGTTCTTCTGACTGGCAGGGGTGCTCTGTTAAAATAGCAACGGTGCCAACCAGAAGGTAGGCATTAGTTAGAGAGAGTTGTCCCCACAAATTGACTCCTCTCTGACACGATCCCTTAACAAGTGGGATGCAGTTTCACAGTTTATTTTTGAGCGTGGCAGCGTGTCACACTGAGAATTCCTCTTGCCTCCCACCACCTCGAGCTTGGACGGTGTCCTGCATACTAAAACATAATTGTCACCCTCCATCTCTCTCTCCCTCTCACACACACACACACACACACACACACACACACACACACACACACACACACACACACACACACACACACACACACACACACACACACACACACACACACACACACACACACACACACACACACACACACACACACACACACACACACACACACACACACACACACACACACACACACAAACACATGGGTGACTTTCTTCTTGTCATGCTTGCAGCTTGCCATTATATATGTAGACTCAAATATATGCTAGATTAAATTACATTCTCACATTCAAGATTTTTTTAATTAAATCATTATTTCATAATCCCTTGCGTTAGGGAAGGGATGCTGGGTTAAATTAATCCACTTTCACAATGTGAACATACTTTCACTGTACCACGCTCATCACAAAACGCTACAGTACAGACTCTTATCCCATGGAACGCATCTGTGTCATTTTTAGATTTGAGCTAAAAAGCATTATTTTACACTTTGGCTATTCAAAAATAGCAGATATACAAGCTTGTATATCTTTAAAAATTGTGAAAATCTTTGAATATATATTGTTTTAAAGCAAACATTTTAACTCAAATCTTTGCTTCTGGGACCCCCTGGAACAACATATTTTGAGATGGGGTCGGCAGAGAGAGAGAGAGAGAGAGAGAGAGAGAGAGAGAGAGAGAGAGAGAGAGAGAGAGAGAGAGAGAGAGAGAGAGAGAGAGAGAGAGAGAGAGAGAGAGAGAGAGAGAGAGAGAGAGAGAGAGAGAGAGAGAGAGAGAGAGAGAGAGAGAGAGAGAGACGGTGTAATTAATGTGCTGACAGTATTACTGGTGGGAGATATGTGGGTATTGGTATTCGTTGGATATATCCCCAACTTTCCATTAGGTGGAGCATTTACTACTGACTAAACAGCTATGCTAATGTGAATTACACTAACACTCTCGGCTCGGAACTGGGTTATACAAACACTTGTAATTTAGTCCTGCTTCGACATGAGAGAGCTTTGGGTGAGGAGGCACACCGTATGAAAAAAGAACTGCGGTCATAACGTAAATATAGCATTGGGGGAGCCAGCCATGTGTGGAAGGGCCCTTTCCCTAGAGGTTAACAGGTCACTGTGGGAAATGACACAGAACCCAGTCTGTCTCAGAGGCAGTTGGGTCCTTTCACACATTCCACAGAGCAATGGTATCGCCACCAGCCAATTAGTGGTTAGTGTCCAGCACTGGGACCAGGGTTGCCATATCTAGCTCATTATAATTTCCCTGCAAGATTTTATTTGAAAATAGCCGATCTACAAGCTCACAACGCGTCGCATCGCGACGCGTTGTGAGCTTGTAGATCTGCTATTTTCAAATAGCTGATGTACATGTTAAAGTACTCATGTGGCCCATCTTTTGGGCTGGTTTTCCTAGACCTGGTTGCTTGTTTCTCACAGAATCTGGACCTATCTAGACTGGTTGTTTGGCCTAGTGTTTCAGTTGTAATATATCTGGCATAATGCTTTATGAGTAAACAGTTCCGTAGTTTTTGTTTTTTGAGGTCAGAGAGAAAG
Organism: Gymnoscopelus braueri; assembly: GCF_963280865.1. Lineage (NCBI taxonomy): Eukaryota > Metazoa > Chordata > Actinopteri > Myctophiformes > Myctophidae > Gymnoscopelus > Gymnoscopelus braueri. The sequence goes on from NC_137625.1 coordinate 25,802,394, forward strand.
AAAATAAACTACGTTTTGATACGGCTAGATGAAAATATGGCTTCTGTGTACTCCATTGTGGAGGTTTCAGCAAATGTATCCTATTATATCTGCACATTCCTCAGTAATTGTGCCCTGATTCCTCAGTTACTGTGCCTACACATCTTTCAAAGTAGCACTTGGGTGCATTTAGTGCAGTGCTGAATAGGTAATAGAGCCCTGCAGCTCATTATATGAGTTGACAGATTAATACAGCAAATACCCTTGAACTTGAACACACAATTGAAAGGTCAAAAAGGCATCCCAAGAGGAAAACATGAATACGTGGGGGATTTGAAATGATTCCCCACTTTGTGTATGTGTGCTTTCTTATGAAGCTGTATGTCGCTACTGGCTTGTGTGTGTTCTATGAGAGTTAACATTATAGTGGCATGTGAAAATGACCTCTAAAATATGTTTTTTAGTTGCTGAGGATGACTTTAGTTTCATATCGTGAACTTTGTCCATTTCCAAGACAACAGAAAGTGGCACTGAACAAAAAGTTGGCATGGATGGGGGGCTAAAGGCCAAAATATAACATGTCACACAGCCACAGGCCCCCAAAAAAACGCTATTGAACAACAGTGACCATTTATAAATGTAGCAAGTACAAAAACAACTTTTTAGATCATCATTAAGATGTTTATACTTGCTTGCACTGACTGTAATGAGAACTGCGTCACTCCCCTGGATTCAATAACTTAGCATCTAAGTAGCCTAAATAGGGAACATCACACCACTGTAAATAAAGTTGTGGACAGCCAAACTTGCACAACGTTAGACCCATTAAGACCGGGAACGCATCTGTGTCATTTTTAGATTTGAGCTAAAAAAGCATTATTTTACACTTTGGCTATTCAAAAATAGCAGATCTACAAGCTCATAGCGCGGCCGAGTGCCGCGCTATGAGCTTGTCGATCTGCTATTTTTGAAAAATCGAGAACATTTGTGCAAATCTTTGAATATATATATATTTTTAAAGCGAACATTTGTAACTCAAATATTTGCTTCTGGGGGGGTCCCTGGAACAAAATACTTTACATTTTGGGGTCCTTGACATGAAAAAGTTTGAAAACCACTGACATAGCAACATATGTTTTTTCAAAAAACTGTTGGGATTTAGAGGACATTTTGTAGAACCGGAACCTCAGGCCTTAATGGGTTAAGCTGGGCTGTCATAGCATTTGCACTTATTTTTCTTCCAATTTCAAACACCCTGAAACTAAGACAAATCTACACACATACAAAATGAAGATGCCACACGCTTCATTTCTTTTTCTAGTCGGGAAGAATGAAAGGCTTCTCGTTTTTTTTCCCCCTCCATTCTGGAGAATGTGAGGCTCCAAAAGAATGTTGGGAAGGAAATTCCACCGGGGTAAGAAAACAAACATCCCCAGTGTTTAGTTATGTCTGTGGTTCTGTATAGCTGTGGGGAGCAGGTGAACTTCACACCGGACCCACTCCTGTATGAAGACTCGTCGCCCCCCATGGCCCGCAGCAGCGATACAGGGTCCTCTGGGGAGGGATCTATTCACTGGCCTAAATTAGACTTCACTCGTTAAGCCGATGGCCACACAATAGGCCCACTTACTTCAACAGGAGTGAAAGCAAACAAATCAGACGAGAGTTTTCACCCCAGCCCGCTGTTTACATGAGGGCGCTGCACACAGTAAGATAAGATCTGTTCAAGCCCCCGAGCCCAATATAGAAAGATACCCGTTTTAAAACAGAGGACACACGTGGTTTTATGATGCGGGGACAAGGTTGAAAGATGGCAGGACAAAAGCTATGATATGGCCTCCCTTTTCATTGCATTAAACCTGAACATACATTTTTCTTAAATCATTATTGGCAAATGGCAGCACTGCGGAAAATCATGACGAATGTATTAACTGTGGCAACAAATGTACAATTGAAAGGATGTTTATTAGAGTTCACCATCACCTCCAACTGCCCAAGGCAGGGTTCTCTTTGATAAATGAGTCCTCAGATATTGTCATTTGTCATCCAGATTGATTGAGAATGTCGATGTCGATCCAGATGACTACATACTAGGTTGTATATTTAGATGTAACATAAGAGACACACAACTGAGACTTTGTATCCTCTCTCCTCAGTGATCCGCGCTAAAGTGGTGGCAAAGAAGCTCCTGAAAGATGGCCATTTTGGAATGATGCGCTACACCGTCAAACAAATGAAGGTAAGCCTGAAAAGTAATACTGTCTGGAGCAACAGCTGGCAAACATGCCCATAAAGAACACACTGCCTGCAACAACTCAAAGTCATTTCTAAGTATTTGGCACATTCTCCATGCTAGGGCGAAAGGCAGGCCGCTTTACCCCCTGATATTCTTTCTTACATAATCTTGTATAATTATTTCCCAAAGGCCATGCCTGCTCTGGAAACATCCCTCTTGTTAAGACAGCAGCCAAGGGCCAGGCACAAGATTAGTAGGCTTACGGACATTTTCAATTGGGGGTGGGGTGGGTGGAGGGACGGGACATAATCAATATATATTCATCAATATAGAATGAAAACAATCTTACTGTCTGATGATCAGCACCAAAAACAGTAAAAGTACATAGTCTCCCACTAGTGAACATTTTCAGTTAACCCATTAAGACCTGAAGCCGATTCTACAAATGTCTTCTAAATCCCAACAGTATTCCGAATGATATGTATTTGGCCGCCGACCCCCATCTCAAAATATTTTGTTCCAGGGACCCCCCCAGAAGCAAAGATTTGAGTTAAAAATGTTCGCTTTAAAACAATATATATTCAAAGATTTGCACACATTTTCACGATTTTTCAAAAATAGCAGATCTACAAGCTCATAGCGCGGCACTCGGTGCCGCGCTATGAGCTTGTAGATCTGCTATTTTTGAATAGCCAAAGTGTAAAATAATGCTTTTTTAGCTCAAATCAAAAAGTGACACAGATGTGTTCCAGGTCTTAATGGGGTTAATCTCCTTGATTATAATTAAGATTTTCTATTGCCATATCTCTTGACTTGTAGCTGTTTTCCATAATCCCCCATGGTTCTTGAACCGTTTATTTGTAATGCAACGGTCAAGGATTTCATCATTTTGTCTGGTATGAGGATTCTACAACAGAGACAGAGAGTCACAGCGTCCTATTTGTACTTATAAATAACAGATTTCCTCCTTGCAAACAAACCCTTATGAGAAAAATGCTTTTGCCCTACTCAACAATTCCCCTGACTTTCCCCAAACGCTGACTTTGTCAGCTCTCTTGTTTGTCTTCTCCGTACCTGAGATGAACGGAGGAACTGCAGTCTGCGGTTTAAGCAGCGACCTTGTCAAACGGCATTAAAAGTCACAGTGTATTATGGAATGGAATTATGTTATCTATGATTTAGTTGAGGGCTGAGCTTAATACTTTATCTCCCATAAGGAATTCTTAAGGGAATGTCTGATAAAGCAGCTTACTATGACTGGCATCCGTGATCATTTAGATTTTGGCAGCAGCAGCAGTGTGTGCAATGCATTTGAAACTTCCAGGTATTCAACTTCTGCTGCTGTTCTCTCTCTTACAGATGTACAAAGGATTCAAAATGCAGCACGTCCAGCACATTTACACCGACGCCTCGGAGGGTCTGTGTGGCGTCAAGTTTGACATCAATAAATACCAGTACCTGATCACAGGTAAACGATCAACACTTTACCGCATTCACAGAATCCTAAACCCGAAACAATACAGTCACAAATTGATGAAGCCCATAGTTGTCTTGTCATTACTACCATTCACACTCATGGTTCTGTTTCCCTGACTACCTCACCAAAGCACATTCTACCACAAAGGCAGGGTTGCTAACGGCAGCAGGAGTTTGTTTGGTGTAAAAAAAAAAGCACCCCCCCCTCCTCCTCCTTCTCTAGGACTTCTTGACTGCTCTGAGACACAAACTTTCCCCCTATTTATAACATTAGCCACTTAGCAAGGAGGCAATGCTGGGGGGGCAGTTTTTGGGCCCAGAAACGGCAGAGAACACAGTTCCATCGTATATCCCTTATAATTAGCCAGATAGCATAGCAAGTACTGGCTTTTCCAGCAGCAAAGCATTTATGGGCTGCTATTTCCAGCAGAGGTGCCGTTTACTTTAGAACCTACCAGTGGTAATGTAGGGCACTTGGTGTACGTAACCAGTGGTGGAAAGTAACTATGTACATTTACTTAAGTACTGTACTTAAGTACAATTTTGAGGTATTTGTACTTTACTTGAGTATTTCCGATTTCCAATACTTTTACTTCTACTACACAACATCTCGGATCCAAATATTGTACTTTTACTCCACTACAATTATTTGAAAACTTTAGTTACTAGTTACTTTGCAGATATACATTATTACATTATAAAACATACATTAACCACTTCAGCCCTATTTTATACCTAGGCTATTTGAAAATAGCAGATCTACAAGCTCACAACGCGTCGCGATGCGACGCGTTGTGAGCTTGTAGATCTGCTATTTTCAAACATTTTAGTACTTTTACTTTTGGTACTTTAAGTACATTTTGATACCAATACCTTTGTACTTTTACTCAAGTAAATTTGGAATTCCTGACTTTTACTTACAGTACATTGCAGTATCGATACTTTTACTTAAGTAAAACATTTGAGTACTTTTTCCACCACTGTACGTACCATCCCAGTGAACAGGAGAAAGTCGCCGAGCAACATGGGCTGTGTTTACTGACGCAGGGTGTGAGTGACATCACAGTCATCTAGCACTGGTCTCAGGGTGTCTAATAATAAAGGCTTTGGCCTGTCCCAAGGCCCACTCCTATCAGGACTAAATTACAAGCAATTTAAATATACCAAGGCCTGCAAGATCAAGTCTCGTGGTCTCATTTCCTTTGATCAAGCCTCGAGTTCTCTGCCTTTTATGATTAGTATTTTAGGACCATGTCACACACTCAGCACTGCATAATAAGCCTGTAAGTGAGAGGGGGGGTGGGGGGGGTCTAAGAAAGAAATATTTGTGAGCTGTCAGATTCCCACGTAGTGACGACATCGTAACGGGGGACACATGGTGACCAACCACGATGTTCTTGACTGATTTGCCTTGCCCTGCGGTGTGCACCTGTTTCAGAGGTTGCAACCCTGACTTTGGCGGTAAGCTGTGAATGGCCAGAGTCTATAAATAGCGGTCTGCCGACCTTTTGGAAATTCAGAAATAGGGGTGTTGGTTTAATATGGGCTTACTGTACAAGATTGTCTTACCGTAGTTAAAACTACTTGGATTCCTTTTGAGTGGTTTATTTACAGTATCCAATGGTATGTATGTGTGAAGGAAATTATACAAATAAACAAAATGGCATATGTTTTCATTATGTTCATAATGGTGCATAATCAGCTTTCGTCAAATTTACAATTTAGGCATTTACTGTAGCCTAGCCAGCAAATGACAGGTAAATGGTCAAGCAAATATACAGAGTGCAAAGTAAAAAGCCTTTGTGGACACGTAAACAGTACACTAAATACTAAATAACAACAGGGTATCGTAGAGAAGAAGGGACAGAGACATCCTGTGTTAGTGATCTAAGTGTGTGGGAAGGGGTGGATCATGTCCTGAAGGTTAAAGGAGTGCCATGGCCTTGATTGCCTTGCAGGTCATCACCAGTGTTTTTGTATTGGATCTAGGCAGCAACCAGAAGCCAGTGAAGGGAAGGCAGAAGTTGGGGGAGATGTGAAAAGTAAACACACAACGTACAGGATAAAGTGATCTCTATAATGTGCCTTGACGGACAGCTGACTGTCCACTGGACACTCAGGTTCTTGGCAGGTGGAACAGGAACCACCAGGGTGTTTGTTGTCAATGGAAATGGAAAGATCCTGCAGGGTGCAGGAATTCTCCAGGGGAGAAAGAGAAGCTCAGTCTTGTCTGCGTTGAGCTTGAGGTGGTGGGAAGACATCCAGCGATGCACTTTTCAATCTGTGTGGCAGAGGGAGGGAAGGAGAAAGTTGAGTGTCCTCAGAATAACAGTGATAGGAGGGCTTGCAAGCAGAGATGACAGAGCCAAGGGGTCTGGCATAAAGGGAAAGAAGGAGCAGGCCAAGTACAGACCCTATAGTCAAGAGGGTACAGGGGGATGAAAGCAAACCTTCCCTTGAATAGGCAGGTAGGAGGAGAACCACTCGAGTGCCATCCCAGTGATACCAAGGTCCAAAAAGCGTGTCCAGGAGAAGCTAGTAGTTGACCGTGTCAAACGCTGAAGATACGAAGGTCAAGAAAGATGAAGACGGAGGAGTTGGGAGACAGCCTGAGCAGTGTGGAGTACCTCTGTGACTGTGAGAAGTGATGTTTCAGAGGAATGGGCTTCTTGCTTAAATCCTAGACTAGTTGGGATTCAAAAGTTTATTCTGTGAGAGCTGGAGAGAGCGCTAGTTAGAACCATCTCATTTAAGAGTCTTGGAATGAAAGGAAAGGAGTGATACTGTAGTTCTTGATGTCAGAGGGGTCAAGAGTCGGTTTCTTGAGGAGCAAATCTGGTTGACTTGAAGGCAAATGGGACGTAGCCTGAGGTTATGGATGTGTTGATACTGTAGGGTGAGTGGAAGAACCTACCATGACATGGATGCAATGCTAAACCAATGCTCTCTGTTCTCCCTGTGTCCCCCATAGGTCGCATGTTCAACGGCAAGGTCTACACGGGGCTGTGCAACTTCAACGAGAGGTGGGACCGCCTCTCACTGGCCCAGAAGAAAGGCTTCAACCACCGCTACCAGCTGGGCTGTGGGTGCAGGGTGAGTGGAAACCAGTGCGCTCCAGGAGGGAAGGATGAGGAGGCGCACCCCATGCCGAACGATGGAGGAGCCTTGCGAAGGGGAAGGGGGCAGGGGGGGAAAGGCAGAGGAAAAGGGAAGGGCAGGGACAGGGGCAGGGCCGTAGGGAGGGAGGACATTCTGCTCAAGCATACCGTCCTGCTGTGAACCTTTCCCTTTTCCTCTAGAAGGCCAACAGTAGGAGGATGATCACTTCATTAACATGAAATATTTTGTAATCTCTTAGAGTACAATAATCCTCAGTGATGGAGTGGGATAGAAGGCAAAAAAAGGCTATATATATATATATAGCTATATTTACATTTAATGTCCATGGTGACTTGGCATTTTTAAGGTTACTAGAGGTTCGGGCTGCTACGCGGCCCTCACATCATTGTTTTATGATTATTCACTTTGGTGACATAATTACAAGACAAATGTTCTTACTCAATACTGTATGCCGCCCTCTACTCTTGTGGCACATTTTAAAAGTTAAAAGATTTAAAAGCACCCGTCGAAATGTACTTGGATGTGCGTGCATTATCTTTGAACTGCAAACATTTCAAAAGTAACAATGCAAAAACTAAAAAGTAGAATGTAGAGGGAGAATGCTGTTGCATTTAGAGAACCAAAGCTAATCAGTATTTGGAATTCTTCATAGCAGCCTACTATGATATACTAGATACGTAACATCGTATAAACATTACCTTCATGATGATTGTAAGTGAATTCAGGATGGTAGCTGATTGAATGTAAGGTTTTTATTGTTACTTAGATATGGATATTGAACCATGAATTCCATAAACCCTTGTATTTTCTTTACCTCTTCTTTTTTTTGGGGATAATTTACACAAGTGAATTTAAGACAGAGGCAACAAGAGAGAGGGAAAATTGGATTCATAGCGATATTTGGGCGTTATTACACAACCTAATGGCACTGGAATAGCTTACTCTGTCCTTCTGAGCTCTGTATTACCAACTTTATGTAACCCCTTAACATGCACTGACCGTGGTCCTAAAGATCCTACTATAGTATTGTTTTTTTCTTTCTTTTTTCTTTTGTTTATGCACAACACAACGATTAAGCCAGGGTTAGCTGTATAACTAATTGACATCTGCGGCCCTTGGGGCAGGAAGATAATAATAAGCAATGCAGTACAAATACAAACAATATTGAATGGACCTAGACATCTGCCGAAACCATCAATCCCTATCAGAATAAGTGAATTCCCAGACAGAAGCATGCAGGCCCCAATGCGAGGCCAACGCCTCTCAATTGCACATAGTCCGTTAGAAAAGTCACAGATGATGTAGTAGCATTTGTTATGTGCTGGCCAAGGTGTGTGTGTGTGTGTGTGTGTGTATGTGAGAGAAAGAGAGAGTGCAAAGACCACAGCTAGGTGTAAACATCACACGTCAGGCGTGCCAAAGCCAACATACCAAACAAATCATTCTGCCTTCTGTCACATTCCTTCCATAAATGATGATTTACAGCACTGGAATGCAGGAAGCATGTAATACTAGAGTACTGGAGTATTAAATCCATTCAAACCCAGTGAGCACTCAACTATGAACTATGAAAGGGATAGAACACCCAACCACAAGACCTTTGCCCCCTAGGTTATTAACCCTTTGAGACCGGGAACGCAGCCGTGTCATTTTAGAATTCTTTGGCTATTCAAAAATAGCAGACCTACAAGCTCATAGTGTGGCACCGAGTGCCGCGCTATGAGCTTGTAGATCTGCTATTTTTGAAAAATCGTGAACATTTTGCAAATCTTTGAATATATCTCTTTTAAATCCTAAATCCTTTTCATGTCAAGGACCCCCAAAAAGCCATTTGGCTGCGGACCCCCATCTCAAAATATGTTGTTCCAGGGACCCCCAGAAGCAAATATTTGAGTAAAAAATTTCTCTTTTTTGCACAAGATTTTTCAAAAATAGCAGATCTACAAGCTCATTGCGCGGCACTCTGTGCCGTGCTATGAGCTTGTAGATCTGCTATTTTTGAATAGCCAAAGTGTGAAATAATGCTTTTTCGCTCAAATAAAAAAATGACACAGATGCGTTCCAGGTCTTAATGGGTTAATGAAACGTGCTGTTGCTTTAAGATCCACAAACTCTCCTCTATCCTGGAAGCGCTTTGACTCAATTCCTTGGTATTTGCGATCAAACGCAGCTTTGACCCAGCTTTGACCCTTAATAATCGATAACACAATTCATCCTGCTCTTACCTTCTGTGTGAGCACCTGTATGGAAGATTGAGTCAAGTGTAATTTACAGCTTTTCCTTTCCATTCCCTTAGTGACGCAACGTGTGAAGACATGAAAAGCCTTTACTGTAGAACTGTTCACGTAGAGCATAAAAACCTCCCACGCGCACAAAACCCCACATTGCTCAAACAAGATGGCATTTGGTTTCCCCCCCAAGAAATGCATTTGAAAATGCTGGGTACAGTACATGTTGTACTACGTCTATGTGATCTGCCAGGAGGTGCTAAAACCAGAAGGTTTACCCTCTTCGTGCAACTGGTCCAATAAGGCTAACTAAAACTTTGTCGGATGACCGTTTTATCATTATTATTTTTTCAGTTGAATTTCATCAACTGAATTCAGTGCGCACTATGACGTCACCGCCAGAGCACAGATTCTCCGAGTGTATTTCCGAACGCACCAATCTCCAAATACTGTCGATTCCATTCATTACGCTCTTGATATCACACATAGCACATAAACAAAGTGGATACTTCCATATATATATATTTTTAATTGTACTTATTCTTATATCATACCCAGGTAGCTATACAACCCAAGGTTCTACCGAAGTTCTACAGTACATCGCTTTAATCTCACATGTACAAAAACAAAAGGGAACTTACCAAAAATCAGTGATTCCATTGTATGGATAACAATTCACAAACCGCACCAAGATTTTCACTCTGCTATTTCCAGCTATATTCAAATCATGTTCGCTCACGCGCTTTCTCTAATAATCTATTCAGTGATTTTAAATGGACCATAATGCCTTGCAACAGTAGCAGTTCACGGTTTAGCGTTACTTTTAGAATGCAGTTGTGTTTATCGGCATAAAATGGTGGCAAAAACTGACAAAGAAGAAAAACTTGCTACAGACATGACTTACGACAAGCATTATGGTCTCTATAAAACTCCTGAATTCTCTTTTCATTTTGTTTAACATTGCTCAAGCCTGTCCTATTAAGTGTCCTGTTAAGCTAATTCTGCTTTGGCCTACTAGATCACAGACCCAATGTCGTTCAATTGAGACCCGTTGCGTGATGATGACCACAGTGATGCCTGATTTATACGTGGTTGCGCGCCGTGTCGGGCACCAATAATAGCCTATTTACAAGCTCACAATGCGTCGGAGCGCGACACATTGTGAGCTTGTAAATCAGCAATTTTCAAGACAATGGCGTTCAACCAAGTATAAATCACCCATGAGTCTACACTGGTTGTGGCCCATATTGAGTTTTTTTTGCTGCTTCACGGCTACATCCTTAGTTTCGCTTCCTGTCTTCTATAGATTAAGCCCTGCCACTACCTGCCCTGCTTTGTGACCTCAAAGAACGAGTGCCTGTGGACGGACATGCTGTCTCACTTCGGCTACCCCGGCTACCAGTCCCGGCACTACGCCTGCATCCAGCAGAAAGAAGGCTACTGCAGCTGGTACCGGGGGATGACCTCCCGCGACAAAACCACCATCAACGCCACCGACCCTTGAAGCGTTTTAACGCCATCTCCCTCAACCTCCCCATACCCCATCCTCCCCCAAAACAAGCTACCTAACACCAAACCTTTCTCCTAGTCCTCTCATACCAACAGTGTCCCCCCTCATCTCCCAAACGCCGTCCTTTGTTACTTTCTTAGTATTACGGGACTTGTAAACTCACTGGCCCCGAGTGACCACTCCTTTTTAAAGGAGCGTGAAAGAAAAACAACGGAACAAAAGAAACCAGTGCCAGTCTCATAGCACATCTGATGTTTAAAAGAGAAAAAAGAACAGAGAACCCCCTTTTTGTTGCCTGCGTCTTGTCTCTCTCTGCTTTCCATTTCTTTTCCCCCATCTCCAATGAATCAGAGTAGAGTCCCTGCTCATTACGTTGCCATCATTGTTGAAAAGGTTATAAAGACGGGTCACATAAAGACGCAAGGACTATCCTACGCCTAATGGGGGCAACGACGACGCATGAAAAACTGATCAAGCAATAATATAAGGTCAACATCAATTTGTTGTGTAAATTGTAAGATGCAGAGCAGCTGTGCAGAGCTCAAGCAGCACAACACTAGCATTCTTGCAGTCCAGCACAACTGTCAGAAAGTTGGTTTTCGATACAGACACAGCACAGTGCCAACGTGAGGTATAATTATGCTCTATGAAAGTTATAGCTCTTTTTTTCAGAGAAAAGAGCGAGTTCTAAGGGTTTATCATATGGTATTTAATAATGTTTATTTTGTTTCACAGTGAAGTATATATATGTATTATGTTCACAGTCTATGCTGTAACATGTCTATTTATGGATGATAGAATCTCTGCTTTCCCTGAATGTTTGCAATGTAACCCATCTTTCTTGTGATTATATCGCAACTCTACGAATGGCTTGATATGGAGTGGTGTTGTACATCAGAGAATCAAACTACCGTACATGGATAAGATAAAAACAAAAATGGCTGTTATAGTATCAACACAGGGAACACCTAATCTTTTGCAGAGACGGATTATATTTTATTTTTGCTGTATATGACATAAGCTACGAAAAGTTTTCTCTATCCACTCAGCTCCTCTGTGCTTCGTTTATTTATCAGTCAATTTGTCAAGGACCACACTGCCCCCAGAGAATACAAAACTATGACAACAGCTACAGCCTGCTTGGCCAAGATGAAGGACCATGATCTCACAGTGCGTTGCTAAAACCACTGACTTAATGTACGTCCCGTGTTTAATAATGATGGTACTTTGCTCTGTCACAAGTTTTCCCCTCTGGTACTCATGTCGAGGGTAATGTTTTTGCCCATTCGCTGAAAGTATAAGCAGAGGTTTCAAAACAAAAAAATGTGTTTTGCAAGTGTATATTCCATCTTTTTGTATTGAGCAAAAAAAAGAAAATAACAATGTTGTCACTACAGTAGATTGTTCTTCTATTGTTTCCATTTGTTTTTTCCAGTGCCGTATCTTCAGTCATTCCGATATCAGACACAGTTTTGCCTCAGCGGGAGTGACTCCTCCTTGCTCGGTCAACCTCACTCAACCTCACACAACAAGAAAGTTATCTTATCGCTAATATGCAGGCTACACACACAGAGTGCTCAAACAAACCTCTAAATGATCACTCCCCCTATGTATTTGGCCTCTGTGCTATGATGGTGGAAATAAATGAATAGAAAATGGAAGTGAAGGACAGAACATTGTTAGAAGATGTGTGTGTGTGTGGGGGTAGTTTATGGACTCTCTCGTAACTGCCGCTGACATCCCCTTCAGGCTTTTGGCTCAGGTTCAGACACAATCCACAGACATTAGTGTGTCCCGGCCTAGCTTGGTTGTGAGAGAGGGCCACCGGGGCCACATAATACAATGCAGATTATACCTCTGCAGCCTCCTCTAAGGACGTTGCAACGTTTAACAAAGACTGAAATGTTTTGTGTCTGACACAGGGTTAACCACTCTCAACCTGGCGTTTGGTCATTATAGACGACAAGGTTTCAAAAACATTTTTCGTTATTCGTCGTACTTGGCTTAAGTGGTTAATCTGTTGACATTGGAGTTCACAAGTCCAAAGCACTTATGAAAGGGTTCTACCCTGGACCTGGTTCCCAAATCTCCCTCCCCCTGGTTATGCAAGGGCCTCATATCCCACTGAGGCATTTCTGTTTCAGTACTTTTTGTGGTTCATGTATGTGTAAATATACAGCTTAACACAGAAACACCTGGTCAAGTTGAACCAGAGTGCATTAAAAAAAGGAAGCTGGCATAATGGCTGTGCACTGCAAAATCCATTCATTTAACCTGGTTGAATATGGATCCGTAAAGATCAATTTTTACACTCCGAGTTAAATGGACACAGGATTTTACAGTGTACAAGTCTGCGACGCGTGTATACACTGATTCCTAAAGGGGGTGGGGTCGGGGAGGGAGTGATTCCTTGTAGGGGTTGCTGAAATGTTTGACTTAATTTCTGTGTTTTATATTTTTATAATAAAGATTTCATGAAAAAACAGGCCACGACTGTCTGCGTTGTTTTCTGTGTGATGATTCTTCTCTCTGTATTATCTCCAGTGGTGGAAAAAGTACTCAAATGTTTTACTTAAGTAAAAGTATCAATACTGCAATGTAGAAGTACTCTGTTACAAGTGAAGTAAAATTACAAAAGTATTGGTATCAAAATGTACTTAAAGTAAAAGTACTAAAATGCTTAAAAATAGCATATCTACAAGCTCGCGATGCGACGCGTCGTGAGCTTGTAGATCGGCTATTTTCAAATAGCCTCGGTATAAAATAGGGCTAAAGTGGTTAATGTATGTTTTAGAATGTAATAATGTATATCTGCAAAGTAACTAGTAACTAAAGTTTTCAAATAATTGTAGTGGAGTAAAAGTACAATATTTGCCTCTGAGAAGTAGTGCAGTAGAAGTAAAAGTACAGAAAACTGGAAATACTCCAATAAAGTAAAAATACCTCAAAAGTGTACTTAAGTACAGTACTTGAGTAAATGTACTTAGTTACTTTACACCACTGATTATCTCCATGTTGAAAAAAAGAGAAGGCAAATCTTCGAGCTACTCACCATCTGCGTGTGGTTGGGATAGAAGGTCTGTTCATTTAGGGGGAATTTCTCTGGGCCGAGGGAGTGGTACAGCTTAATCATGTGAGAAAACTGCAGGCAGAAATAAACAAAACATTAAGACATCATTATTTATAAGCTGTTAGTCACAGAGGAGGACAGAAGACTACAGAGATAAGACAGATAAGATCATTCTAAATTACACCTACATACATGGCACCAGTGGTGGATAGAGTACTCAGATATTTTACTTAACTAAAAGTATCAATACGGCAATATAGAAATACTCTGTTACAAGTAAAAGTCTGGAATTAAAAATGTACCTGAGTAAAAGTACAAAAGTATTGGTATCAAAATGTACTTAAAGTACCAAAAGTAAAAGTACTAAAATGTTTGCAAATAGCCGATCTACAGGCTCACAACGCGTCGCGATGCGACGCGTTGTGAGCTTGTATATCGGCTATTTTCAAATAGCCTATGTATAAGATAGGGTTTAAGTGGTTAATGTATGTTTTATAATATAATAAATGATAATTGCAAAGTAATTAGTAACTTAAGTTTTCAAATAATTGTAGTGGAGTAAAAGTACAATATTTGCCTCTGAGATGTAGTGGAGTAGAAGTAAAAGTGCTGAAAATTGGAAATACTCCAGTAAAGTAAAAATACCTCAAAATTGTACTTAAGTACAGTACTTGAGTAAATGTACTGTACTTAGTTACTTTCCACCACTGCATGGCACTAACATTCATGAAGTTGGAGCTGTCACACGCACGTGCGCGCGCGCACACACACACACACACACACACACACACACACACACACACACACACACACACACGACCCAGTCATATCATGCTTTGGTAAATCAGATTCCAGCGTAAAGACCTTGTCTTCACTCCGAAGATTCCATAGTCTGCGGTTGGGTTGGGATGTTTTGTCTAAATTCAACCTGCTTTGTCTGGCTTCCCAGACAGTAATGAAATCTGACCTGGATCCAGTGTACCTTCCATCAAACCTCTGGGTGAATAATATTTTTTTTTGCTGCCAGAGGCCTTGCCCTGCCTCTCCCTGCTCTGAAGACAGGTGTTATACCTCTCTCTTTAACAGCCAAAATAAATCAGTCTGCAGGGGGACGCCACATGGGCCCATGAACTCCTCTGTGTGGGGTACAAGGTGGAGGTGAGCGAGGCGAGTTATAGATCAACTTACCACCCATGGTTTGCTGCAGAAGTTGTAGATGGAGAAGAGGGAGTTGCTGCTAGGGACCCCCCCGAAATGCATGCCGATCACAAGGCTCCTGAAGTCCTCCCCCGGGGTCATGCTGTAGGCGTGCTGGCGAATCAAGACAAAGTCGGGCTTGAAGGACCTGCAGAAAGGGGCGGGGCAATGAGAAAGAATCAGTCCAAGGAACTAATTACGATATTTTACTCAAAGGGATATTTCACTTTCAAAAAAACTTTTGGTCTTTTTATCGTCTACTCAGGCCGTTGTGAACCCCCAGACAGTTTTTAAGTTGCTCGATTCAGTATATAGACATTTGATATTCATTTAATCAGACACGCCCCCTTCCTATACAAACCCATTGTAACTTCAAACTCCATTTTAACCATGTTAGATTCATCAAAAACACCTGTCCCTGGTTCTGGTGACTCATACCGCCCCCCTAATACGGGAGGGGGCCGTGTTTTTTCAATTACTTTTTTCATTTATTTTTTATATTTTTTTTGGAAAATGAAAAAAATAAAATACAATAAAAAAATAAAATGAAAAAAATGATCGGAAAAACACGGCCCCCTAACGCATTAGGAGGGCAGGGTGAGTCACCAGAACCAAGGACGGGTGTTCTTGCGTGTCTGTGTCTGTTCTTGCGTGTCTGTTAAAATGAATATCAAATATCTAAATACTGAATCAAGCAACGTAAAAACTGTCTGGGGGGTTCACAAAGGCTTGAGTAGACGATAAAATGACCAAATGTTTTTTTGAAAGTGAAATATCCCTAAAAAGTAGCAATAGAGTACAGAAGTCCTGACGTCACTCGTTCATCCCCAGGTTCGTAAAGTAATTTCGCTATGGAGAATAACATTGGGTCATCATAGAATCGTCTCATATAAGAATTGTGGTCCAAAAATAAACAAACTGTCTCGGCGATATTGTCAGGGAGGAAGTTCTGTGTCGTTTATGATACTCAGTCACTTGTATTTGATACAGTCTGTTTCTGGCGAAAATGTAACTAATTCGGCGGAAGTAACATTAGCGTTTTCTCACCGTCAGTTGATGCTTCATATCCATAAGAGTAAAACCGCCGGGGTCATTTGTTTATTTTTGGAACACAGTTCTTATTTGACGCAATATTAAAAACGTCTATAGGGATTCAGAATGGGGGTGGAAAACCGCGAACCAGGTAGACAAATCTAGGATGTGTAAATTATGTCAGACTTCGGTGCTCTATACCACAATATAAAAATACTCTGTTACAAGTAAAAGGCCTGTGTTCAAAATGTTACTTGAGTAAAAGTTCAAAAGTCTTGGCATCAAAATATACTTAAAAGTGCCAAAAGTAAAAGTACAAAATTGTTTGAAAATAGCAGATCTACAAGCTTCACAACGCGTCGCGATGCGACGCGTTGTGAGCTTGTAGATCGGCTATTTTCAAATAGCCTATGTATAAAATAGGCCTGAAGTTGTTAATGTATGTTTTATAATATAATAATGAATATCTGCAAAGTAACTAGTAGTTTTCAAACAATTGTAGTGGAATAAAAGTACAATATT
The DNA here is from genome assembly GCF_963280865.1 of Gymnoscopelus braueri. NCBI lineage: Eukaryota > Metazoa > Chordata > Actinopteri > Myctophiformes > Myctophidae > Gymnoscopelus > Gymnoscopelus braueri. The sequence goes on from NC_137625.1 coordinate 25,818,764, forward strand.
TGCTGTAGTGGAGTAGAAGTAAAAGGACTGAAAATTGGAAATACTCCAGTAGTAAAAATACTTTTAAGTAAAAGAAATGTACTTAAGTACAGTACTGGAGTAAATGTACTAAGTTACTTTACACCACTGCACGGTAGTGTTTATTCTAGAGCACTGTTTCCCAAACAGTGTGTCGGGACCCATTTGTGGGTCGCGAGTGAATATCCCTTTATCTTTTGTTTCCTAGATTTTGTCATTAATGCAGCATTACATCTGACTGGGCCAAAGTGAATGAATGCACTCAGCACTTTTTCCCCCAGGACTTTGTATGACTTGAGACAGGACCTATGATGAATCTAACAGTTTACTGTATAATTCTGCTTTATTTGTATTTGTATGATGCTGCTATTTGGAGTTCATTGCATTCTAAATACAATGACAATAAACATCTTATCTTAAACTCTATCTCAAGTATCCTATATTTAGCGTAGGTATTTAAGCATTCCCTTCTGTCAACAAGGCTAAGGGCCCTATTAGCGCAAAACGGTGCAAAGTAAATGTTATTGCTAGTTTACAACCGATGCAGTTGCGCTCATCTGTGTGCAAGTATTAGAAAAATGGTCTTAAAGGGATAGTTCACCCCCAAAATTACTTTTTTTCCTATGGATTAGTCACCCCATGGAGACTTCAATTAATTGATATGTTTTTGTTTTTGTTGCATTCCTAAGCCAATAATTTGATGACCTGCAGCGGTTCCGGTAGGAGACACAAAGAGTCTCCTTTGTGTCTCCTACCGGAGCTGCTGTCTACTGGTCAGCTGGTCATCAAATTATTGGCTTAGGAATGCGTCAAAAACTAAAACTAAAGTCTCCAAGGGGTGACTAATCGATTTTTTTTGGGTGGACTATCTCTTTCACTCAGGCTTTCACAGCAAATCTGGGGTTTTCTGTAAATTGGTCTCAAAACAGGCCAAACTGATTTGGTCCCTGACGTGACGTCACGTCAGGGTACAATACCTCCCGTTTTTCAGTTCCAACCAAAAAAAAAAAAATATATTTTCTTTCTTTTCCACACAGAACCAGGAGATAACATGCATACAAACTGGCTCAATAGCGCCCCGTGCCAAACAGGACAATGTGGTATTGCAGGTGAAAGTGCTTTATAAGCCAGAGAGAAGTTAGTTGGAATGAGTATATCTGAGGCTTGATTTAGGCTCAAACCTTTTGAAAAACGTTTGAGGGACATAAACAATGATGATACTAAATATATATATATTTTTTTAAATTCATGGTGTAGATCCTTTAAGTAATGTAAAGTTTATCCTTCAACTTCTTGTTTATGCCCCAAAATATCTGGATATACAGGTTTTGTAGTAATTGTAGAAGAAAATGGGCATGGGCATGGTGGTCTTAAAATGGGGTGTGGTCTGGTGCATTGTTGGCATATTACTATATTACTGTAGGTACAGTGAGAAAAGTAGAAGAGCTTAGACCAGATCAGTAGGGGCCATTGTCTTGGGAGCATGAAGGTATACAGCAAATTCCATGGCAATATTGTCAGAAATCTGTTTAGAAATCAAAAGTGAGCAAGTGGAATTTCTGACCTAATGGTGGCGCTATGGGTAGGGGCAGGAGGTCACCAAAAACAGTAGGGACACCATCCTCTCGCATTCATGAAGTTCCACAGAAAATTCCATGGCAATCCAGCTAGTAGTTGTTCTCGAGAGGACATGATCATCCTCATAACCATCCCTATAACCCTGATGCTAGTGTTGCTTAAACTGAGAGTAGAAATGATCCTGAGCCCCTTTTAGGATGTCACAACAATGTACAGCTCCTTTGAGAATAAATAGTAACAGATGGAGAAGATGACTGTATAGTAAGAGCACAAAATGGATATGTAGTATGTTTATGTTTCCTGTTCTGATTCATCATCACTGCTGTGGAGGAAAGCTTTAATCTCAATGTAAAGAAAATAAAAACGCATATTCCCTTGTGTCCACAGGGACAGTTATCCATTGATTTTGAATGGAGCGGCTAAAGGTCAAACAAGTAGTCTCAGTCCCTTGTTTTCCTTATTTTAGGAAATAATTGTTCCATGTTCACAAATATTTGTTGGAACTACAAGGCCAGAAAAACACAACAGTCTCCCTATAATGGTAGACGTTGGTTAGAAATGATACCCTGCATGAATTGGCTGATATTTTTATCAGGAGGCATGATTTCACTGTGTTCTTAAATGTTTTGAGCGTGGTTTTCTCTTGAGAAAACCAAGGCTCAATAAACAGGTCTATTATAAATAGAGGAGTCCTTGGTCCAGTGCCATTGTGGCTGCGGGTTGCAGCCTGAGAAAGGAACAGCTGTAGTCTGTCTGTCGCCGTGACCAGCTCAGTTCTCAATGATCCAGCGAGTCAGGCACTGTGCTGTCTTACATAAGAAGACATCAACTGGCCTCTCCAGCCATCTGTCTGGACGCTGACTGGACACAGTTGCTCACATTAATTTGCATCTGTGTGTGCACACATATAGGAGCATGCCTGTCTGCCAGGGTTTACAGTCTCATTCCATTAAACACTTAATTAAACATTTTCAAAAATAGCAGATTTACAAGCTCTACACACGTTGCATCGCAACTCGTTGTGAGCTTGTAGGTCTGCCATTTTTTAAATGTTTAAAAAAATGTCACCTATAATAATGACATGCCCAAAATAGGGATGCCAGGGATACAGTGCAGTACCACAGTGCTCTGGACATTGTCCTTGAGCTGACAGATGACCTCATTGATCCAATTGTTAAATGTTAATATATGACAACTAAGAGTTATACACAGTAATTAACATCAATATATTGAGGGTATCAGTAGCTCAGTAGTTAGAGCAGCTGACCCACTCATCTGAGCCATCTTAGCGGCCATATGCTGGGTGAATGCAGTGAAGTAATTTTCCTTCCCCGGGGAGGACCAGTAAATACTGCCTTTACCTTTTAGATAAAAATAAAAAAGAATTACCTACCGTCAGGCAAACAGAACTTCCTCTATTGAAGTTAATTGTGACCAGATGTAATAAAGTCTCAGATTGGTTCCCTTGGCCAACAAGGGCCCCAAACGCTTTGTAATGAAAGGGATTAAGTTGTGTTAATTGGATAGATGGTTCAAAAAGATTAGGTGTACCCAGGAGCATTCGTTCAGCCACTCTGCCCTACATGGCTATTGAATAGCGTAGCCCCTTCAGTGTAAACGGCGAGCCAAAACGCAACGTGTTAATGGCCTGACAGATGCTATCGCTCTTGAATAACCACTGGCAGTGCCGTGAAATAATGGCACAACACAAGTTTTCATGATTGGGCGGCTTCATCACATTAATCTCAGTCAAGAAAGAAAATAATTATAGTTACTTTTTCGGGGGGCAATTTTCTGACAGGTATCTCTGGAACAGTGGTTCCCAAACTTTTTATCTCAAGACCCAAAAGAGAAATCAGATGTTTGCCCGGGAACCAAACTAGTGAAAAAAGATCTACAAGCTCACAACACGTCGCTTTGCGCCGCGTTACCACCTTGCAGATCTGCTATTTTCACTAATTCTTAAACATTTGTTTTCAAATTTGGGGAATTTCTTTGATTATCTTTTATTTTATTCATGAAATTATTTTTGAAAAATGTTTGAATTTGTTCTCAACTCATGACAATTTGAGATTTTCTGTGGAAATCTTTAGAAAATGAAAAATATATATAATAATTAATAGCAGCGTCGCAGGGACGAAAGCTACAAAATGACCCACAAAGTGTGGTCAGCTACACTGTTGGAGCGGTCGCCGCTGAAGTGTTGCTCAAGACGCTTGTTGACGCCATCAAGCGTGAGTCTGTGTGGGAGCGACGACTGACACAAGCAAGAATACATTATAGAATATAATAATATAAGAGAAAATATAAAGGCTTGGGTTAAAAAGAACAGGGATAATTAGGGCTAACAGGACTAACAGCAATAATTTGTTTTCCCCCATTACAAGAAGGAACGGTGATGCTAGAGAACGTGAATGAAAATGGTGGACAAAAACACATGATTGATTGAGGCTTCATCCCGTCATCAGAGCACTGCTTTTGTAGCTCGGAGTCATCACGCTCCTTATGCCATACACGGGCAACTGGCGGCCCGGGGGCCACATGCGGCCCCCACCTTCACTTAATGCGGCCCACAGGTTAATATCGGAATACTGATATATTATTGATTTCAGCTGTTACAATTCCAAACATGCAAACATGACCCACTTTAATTACTTCAGTCTATATTAGTACCTTAATGACTAGTATTACAATTCTATTGTCTTTCTTATGTCGAATGCATTTGTATTTAAGTTCATAAAGTTAACATAAGTATAACTAAATGCATTTGAAATAAAAAAAAAATGTTACTTTTCAGGATTCCAATTCAAAAATAGCCCAAAAAAAAGCAAGATTCCAATTCAAAAATAGCAAAAAATAGCAGATCTACAAGCTCAAAACATGCCGCGCTGCGACGCGTTTTGAGCTTGTAGATCTGCTATTTTTGTGTGACATACGGCGAAGTACGGCATTAATTTACGAAAAAAGTTAAAATACCCGACAGTATATGCAAAGTGGCCCTCTGGAGCGAGTGTGGAAATATAGTCATCAAAGTTGCATCACCGCTGCCTTATGCTGTGAAAGCAGCATAAGGAGCAGCAGGGTCGGCATGGAGGGGCAGCTATCAGGGTTTTAGACTCTTCAGTCTTGTTGGCCTCATTATCACAGAGAGGCCAGTTGGCTGAGGACAATCAACTCGGTGGGATAACTTTGGCCAGGCCCATGGTTAATGGCAGCGTTGCCCTACACCGACGGAGCATTACCGCCATTGTGTCATTCATTAACGTTGTTTTTCTGTCTCTTCCTTCGGAATTCTATCGCCCAAGTATGGCTCCCTGTGGGTCGTGCATCACCTTAAAGGGGAACATTTAGGCTTTTATGATCCAAATCGCTCAGGTCCAAATAGCCATAGCCTCCTAGGCAATATGCTAATGTGCCCTTTGAATGGTTCATCAGCAGTGCAATAAACAGCGATAGCCGGGACAGATATGGGTCCAGAGTGAGCCATGACACGTTGTGAAGGCATCTGGATGGAATCGAGTACCGCCTCAAAATACCCAAATTGTTAATTCAGAAAAGACACGAGGAGAGACGCGAACAGCGTTTTTCTATCGCCTTGCAGTAGCGGAGGGCCGGGTGGGGAGGAGAGAGCCTGGCGCAGTCAGCGCACAGAAGTCAAGGCACAGACGGCTGTGTTGTTGACGGACAACGGATGCACGCTTATGAGAAACAACAAAAAATAAAAACCTGGCGAAACAGTTGCGTGCATTAGAGCAAGATGAGGATAAAGGAAACATTCGGTCTAAATGTACAGTTTGCTACTAGTAACTACTACTTTTATATTTGAAACTTTACATTTCTCTAAATATTATAAACGTTCACGACAGCCTAAGCACAAATATCATTTATGAAAAGGCTACTATAGGCTACAGTGAAGTTCAGACTGAATGACTGAAACGGCTATAGTCCTTGGGAAATCCAAATGAGTTGCCATATTTACATTTCCTTACAAATTACAAATTCCTTACATTACAAATCCTTATAAGCTATATATTTCTGGGATGCATAGTAGCTGAAACTCCACAAGAGGCGATAGGAAAACGCCGTTCGCAGAGCTAGAAAGACACCCCAACTAAGCACAGCACACAGCCTGAGACGCACGCTTTTGAACCAATAAAAGAGCTCACCACATGGCATTTGTAGGTTATAAATAAGAGTGACAATGTAATAAAAACGTGTAATATTTCTGCTATAAAAAGCAGATTGGTCCCAGCGGCATGTGCTTTTTATCAGACATTGGGGTCTTTATAGGGTGGGAGACCCATTCACACGAAACAATATGCTGCCATTTCGGTCTTCAGATCCATTTGTCTTGCAAAAATATTTGACCTTCTAATAGGTTCCACAGGGATGTTTGAAGTTTGCCGGCACACATTATCCTCCTTACCGGCCTTGTGCCTGCCTATGCCTCAAAGGGCCTGGCTTTGTTGTTATCCTTCTGGCCATCAGTCTGTCTCCTGATAAGGACAATCAGCGAGGTAGAGCTCAACGGGAATACCACACAGTACATGATGAAGAGCTGGTCAATGGGACATTGTGCCATGTATAAACATTTGATGAGGGTTATCTACCGTAGCCCCCTCTCCTGTTTTAACCCATTCAATCCGCAAACGCATCGGTGTCAGATTTCTTTGGCTATTCAAAATTAGCAGATATACGAGCTCATAGCACGGCACGAGCTCGTAGATCTGCTATTTTTGAAAGATCGTGGAAAATGTGTGCAAATCTTTGAATATATATGTTTTTAAAGCAAACATTGTTAACCCATTAAGACCTGAGGCCGCTTCTAAACATTTTCTAAATCCTAACAGTTTTTCGGAATTAAAAAAAAAAAAAAAAATGTTCACGATTTTTCAAAAATAGCAGATCTACAAGCTCGTAGCGCGGCACTCGGTGCCGCGCTATGAGCTTGTATATCTGCTATTTTTGAATAGCCTAAAGTGACACAGATGCGTTCCAGGTATTAATGGGTTAAGTCAAATCTTTGCTTCTGGGGGTCTCTGGAATAAAATATCATTTTGGGTGATCCTTGACATGAAAATGTTTGAGAACCACTGATATTATAGCAACATACGCTTAAAAAAAAAAAAAAACTGTTAGGATTTAGAAGACATTTGTAGAATCCCCAGAAGCAAAGATTTGAGTAAAAGAAATCGCTCTAAAAAACATATATATTCGAAGATTCAAATTATTTTTCTAATAAAATAGCAGATCTACAATCTTGTATATCTGCTATTTTTGAATAGCCCAAAGTATAAAATAATGGTTATAGCTAAAAATCTAAAATGACAGTATGCATTTCCGGATTGATAGGGTTAAGGAGAGAGAGAGAGAGATTTTGTCATAGCATTGTGTTTTCCTTGGTCTAGCATGATTCTAGGCGGGGGAGCATTCCCTGTGGTCACTCACACACAGTACCAGGCTCACTCCAACTGGACGACTGACCTGGCTGGCAGTCAGTCACTCACATACACACTGCTGGGCGTTGGCCTGCACCGGCCTGCCAGAGAGAGGACCGCTGCCCTGGACCTGCTCCACTCACGTACATTCTCACAGACGCTCCCCCAGTTAACTCATTCAATCTGGGAACGCATCTACCAGTGTTGATTTCGTCGACTAAAAAACTATGACGAAAAATGTTCGTCGACTACCTTTTTTCACTGACGAAAACTTGATAAAAACAAATAAAAACTAAGCTATGATGACTAAAACTAAGACTAAATATGTTGACAATTTCGTCAACAATTAAAAACTAGACTAAAATGTTAGTGAGGGACTAGTGGAGAAGAGATCCAGTAGTAGAACTAAAAGACGCTTGGGTGTTGCCCTCTGAAAATAGCAGATCTACAAGCTCAACGCATCGCGCTGCGATGCGTTGTGACTTGTGAGCTTGTAGATCGGCTATCTAATTCCAGGGACCCCCAGAAGCAATGTTCGCTTTAAAAAATATATAGATTTGCACAAATTTTCACAATAAAAATAATAAATAGCAGATCTACAAGCTCATAGCTTGTAGATCTACTATTTTTGAATAGCCGAAGTATAAAATAATGGTTATAGCTAAACATCTTAAATGACACAGATGCGTTCCCGGATCGAATGGGTTAACACTGTGTGGAGTATTTCAAATTCCTGGTGACAATAATCTCTAGGGACTTCAGTGGGAGTGGGGGTGGGGGGAGAACATTCCCTCCATCACCTAGAGGGCCCTGCAAAGAATATATGAAGGTGCAGCTCCTCTTATACGGCCATCATCCAGTCCATCCTCATGGCATAAATCACCATCTGGTTGGCATGCCCAAAGGTCAAGGGCAGAAGCAGCGGAAGGTTATTTTGGTTGGCCGAGGAGGTGGGCCTCGTTCAGTAAGCTCGTTTATGCCCATACTTTGTACTTATCGGCAATTACAAAATCCCACGTTAAGAGTCTTTTTTTGTTTGTGAATTTTATTTTGACTGATGTCCGCTCAAACTCACGTCTGCTCGGAGGCAAACCTACATGGGACCAAAGCTTGCGTACAGTATGTCATTAGAATGCCTTATTCTTCGTGCAAACTGGGGGACTGTTGCAATCCTGCACCCCCTCTCACTTTTATCATCCCTGTTAAAATCACACATTATAACAATCCTTCGTTTGTGCGCCTTCCAAGGCATGTTTCAAGGCCAAATGGGTTTAACAACTTTAATTTAACAGCAGTTACCCTGCAGCCCTCTCTTACTGCTAGACCCACATCCAACACGCTGCATCCGTCTGAGTCTATCCCAGCTCCCACTTTAACGCCACATACTTTTAAAAATAGAAAAGGCCTGGGTATAATGCACCTTAATATTAGAAGTATTTTAGCAAATGAAAGGCTAGATCACTTAAAAATTTTGGTATCACAAACTGACCCTGATATTTTGGTTTTAAGCGAAACTTGGCTAAAGGACGGTATCTCTGATTCTGAAATATCTCTAATTGATTTTAACTTGTTTAGAATAGACAGAAGTACCAGAGCTGGTGGAGTGGCCATTTTCATTAAATCACGCTTCTCAGTTACTGTTTTGAAAACCTTAACTATGCCAAATTATTTTGAATTTATTTCTCTTTTGGTTAACCTGGGGCCAAATAATTCTATCACTGTGATTGGGGTTTATAGACCTCCCTCTGCTGACTCCGGAGCTATTGATAAATTGGCAGAATTGATTTCTCAATATAGTACCTCTGAAATTTTTATTTTTGCAGATCTAAATTATAACTGGTTATCAAATGCTTCTGACTGTCTGAAGGACATATGTGATAATCTAAATCTAGTCCAACTGATTACTGAACCTACCAGACCTAATCTAAATAACATGTCACGATCAACCTTAATTGATTTAATTTTAGTAAATAAGCCTGATAAGATTACTGCTTCTGGTGTCTTTGATCTAGGAGTAAGTGACCACTGCCCAATAGCCTGTATTAGAGATACACATGTAAAGAAAGCTCACTCAGAAATTGTAATAAGGAGAAATTTTAAACATTTTAACGAGATGGCCTTCTTATCTGACCTCCAAAATAGTAGCATTTCTAGTATTCTAGACATCATGGATGTAAATGTAGCACTGGATCATTTTATACAAGTTTTTAACTCTATTGTAAATATGCATGCCCCTTTCAAAAAGCAAAGAATACAAGCTAGGACTAATCCTTGGTTCACTTCAGAATTATCATCTCTGCTTCAGGCGAAAAATAAGACCTGGGTTTTAGCCAAGAAGTCAGGAAACCCCTCTCATTGGCTTGCCTTTAGGCAACTGAGAAATGCCTTCACATCAGCTGTAAGGAAAGCGAAATCGGATTATTATCTAGATGCTATACTTCGATGTGATTCTAACCCAGCTAAATTCTGGAAAATTGTAAATTCAGTCAGAGATAAAAAAGGTACCTCACTACCTACACATGTAAACGTCGGTCAGTGTGTCTTTTCTGACCTAAACGATATATGCACAGTTTTTAATGAACATTTTGCTACTGCAGGTCACCTTTTTGAGAACGAGGTCATAGCAAATGAAAATTCTGGAAGCACACATGTGGACGTTGTGAGCCATGTCTCTCACACTGAGAGACATGACTCTCATTTCTCTCTGAAGCCTTTTATTTATAATGATATTTTTACTGCCTTGCTCTGCATTGATTCAAAAAAGTCAACTGGGGAAGACTGTTTGGATCCATTTTTCCTTAAATTAGCTGCTCCATTAATTTCAGAGCATATAACACATATTTTTTATCTCTCTGTGTCTACATGTATTGTTCCAAATATTTGGAAAATGGCCCATATCTCACCACTACACAAAGGTGGAGTTGGAAGTGACCCAAATAATTATCGGCCAATTTCCAAGCTTTCCTGCTTAGCGAAAACTCTGGAGTCATTGGTAAATAAGCAGCTTAAAATATTTTTATCAAACAATTCTGTATTAACCCCACTTCAGTCGGGTTTTAGAGCCAAGCACAGTACAATCACTGCCACTACCCTAATTATAAATGATATTGCTTCTGCTGTAGATAAAAGAAAACATTGTGCTGCACTATTCATAGATTTATCTAAAGCCTTTGACACAGTTGATCATTCACTACTCTTAAATATACTACACAGCACTGGGTTTGATGGAGATACCTGCACTTGGTTTCAGAGCTATCTGACTGAGAGATCCCAGTGCGTGAAAGCTGGGAGAGCCCAATCAGGGTTCTTGCCAATCTCCAAAGGCGTCCCTCAAGGGTCAATTCTGGGCCCTGTTTTATTTACTTTATATATAAACAACATGGCTTTGTCTCTTGGTGGCTGCCAAGCCCATTTTTATGCAGACGACACCATTCTTTATTGCATTGCTGAGTCTGTCCAACTGGCAACTGAAAAATTGCAGTTGTCATTTAATGTGTTTCAGGATTCCCTTAAAGAGCTGAAACTTGTACTTAATGAAGGAAAAACGAAATACATTTTATTCTCTAGGGCCAGGGAAATAGATTATAATAGCCTACATATTACTACCTCAAATGGAACCATCATAGAAAGGGTTACTGAATATAAATATCTTGGAATTTGGCTTGACGAAAAATTAACTTTTAAATATCATTTAGACAATCTTGCCTGCAAGCTCAGACAAAAGATTGGCTTCTTCTACAGGAATAAAGCTAGTTTCCCAATGACCTGTAGAAAAAGAGTCATTGAAGCTGTTGTTCTCCCTGTTTTGGACTATGGTGATGTCATTTATAGGAATGCTTCCCCTTCTACCCTCAAGGTTTTAGATTCAGTTTACCACTCTGCCCTGCGCTTCATTTCTGGTGAACATTTTAGGACCCATCACTGCATCCTATATGACAGAGTAGGTTGGCCATCCTTGGCTGACAGGCGAAACAAACATTGGTACCTATTTATTTTTAAGGCAATTGATGGGACTTTGCCATTATATATTAATTCATTGATAGAATGGAATCCTGGAGCGCATGGGACACGCTCAAATGACTGGCTGACGCTGAAAGTCCCTAGGGTAAGGACTGAACTTGGGAAAACAGCCTTTTGCGTTAGTGCCCCAACTACGTGGAATGACCTGCAGCTGAAATTTAAGATCAGTTCGCCCATAACATATGGTCAATTTAAATCTTTGATTGCAGATCTACCCACAAATGTCTGTAACTGTTTTTAATTTTGTTTTTGTTCTGAATGTCATTGATATGAATATTGATGTTGTATTGATGTTGTACTATGCTGTATCTCGACGACACTGCAAATGAGGGCAACCTCAATGTCTTTCGAGAATAAATAAAGGTTTGAAATGAAATGAAAAAAAAAAAAATCAATTACAATAGTGCCAAACGTCAAATAAAATATGCATGTGCCCAACACAAAAAGAAAGAATATGTCAAACGATGCTGCTTTGCTTCTATGCATATTATAGACATCTATTTATTTTTCAGTTGACGCATTTAGAGCCAAATTATTAGATCCCTCGGCGCGTTTGCCACGTGGCCACAGTTTCACCTATTGGGCTTTCCATGCCAACTCCAATGTCACGCTATCAATCTATAATATTGACCACTCACACGTCAAAGTCTTACCATCTGATGAGGAAACAGTATGGATGAAATCTAGCTGTGTCCATTACTCCATTTCCATTCTGATGTGGAGGGTTCGTCCAAAGGACAGATTCCCCTCAGTGATCAATAAAGCTCTGACCCAGCCGAAAAACGTCGGGCCGGGTCTGGTTCGGGCATAATTTGAGAACTCTACCGTGTTGTAAGCTAGTAGATCTGTCTTTTTTTTTAAGAGTGATGATGTTTCTTTGATTTTATTATCAGAGATCCCCTTCTGAAATCCTATTTGGCAAAATAAGTCATTCTGATTCTGATTCTGATGCATCAAACATCAAACTTCAACGGTCACATGAAATAATATAAAATCAACTTTATTTATACTGTAGCTACTAAAATATTAAATAAAAGAGTAAAGACTGCTGCTTTATTACAGATTTCCAGTAGCCAACATGATCAACACTATTATGAGTTGGTGACAGTGTGTGCTATGCATGTGTACGCATGTAAGTGGATGAAAATGACCCCGACACAAAAAAAAAAAAAAAAAAACGCAAACGTAGATTGATTTGATGTACTGTATATCTCTAGCCTGGTAAAGCCCCGCCCTCCGGAATTCTCATTTCCATTTGATTTCAGGAGTGAGTCTGGCCTGAAGGCTTATCTGGGCTTTTCTTGCTCGTCCACCAAATGGACTCTCCAATCAGCGTCCTCGCTCATTGTTTTGTGATTGACAGCAGAGGTAGGCCAATCAGGTGGAACCCGAGTGGTTCACACATCATTAATCAATACACCTTTCATACAAGCTGCTAATTAACATCAAAGACAAACCAATTACTCCTGGTGATTAGGGGTGTGCCGATATATCGTCCCGCGATATATCGCGATACGTTTTCGTGACGGTATCGTTTTGGAAAAAAAAATATTGTTTTGAAAAAAAAAAAACAATAATAATAATCAGGCATGCAAACAGCCCCGAGGTGAAAAGGGTGACAACATGTTTTTTTTCGGGTCAGGTGTCACACTATTGCCCTATTTGGATTCAAAACGGCTATTGTAGCTGAAAAGCTACAAGTTTGCATGTCTGAATAATGCAAAACAGAAATATTTGTTTGCATTTGCTTCCCCCCCACCCATATATTTTCATAATAAAAAAGTGCCAAATATCGTATCGTATCGATATCGTATCGATGTCGTGAGCCCAACATCGTATCGTATCATGAAATTTGTGTATCGGCACACCCCTACTGGTGATAATCACTGCAGCTTAAAGTGGCTTAATTGGACATCAAAGGGCCACTTGGACATCAAAGCTACATTACTCCCGCCCAGCTCCAGCCCACAGCCAAATTGCCCATATAGGTCTACAGGCCAGACTCACTCCTGAAATAAAATACAAATGAGATTTCTGGAGGGAGGGTTTACCAGGCTAGTATATCTCTGCTGTCTGGCAGAAATCAGCTAACTCCAAAATGTTAATTTTTCAGGAAATTCAGGAAAAGGTAGAGTTAGGAGGTTTTGTTCATCATTGATAAGAAAAGCTGAATGGACCCCCAAGCTCACAATGAGGTTGGAGGTCAAAAGGGGGTGGAGCCTGGAGTCAGCAAAACCAGCTAACTCCGGTGGACTTAGCTGGTTTAGCAGGAAGTTTGAGGATCCAATGGAGTTAGCTGGTTTTGTCAGAAGCGCTTTCTAATGCTTTTCATTGGTTCAATTTTTTTTTTACCAACACACAGACGTAAAGGGTGTTCAATGGCCCTGATTTATGGAAAATAAATGCAAAAGCGTCAAAATGGAGTTAGCTGGTTTCTGCCGGACAGCAACGATATACAGTATTTTAAAGATCGGGTTTTACAAAAGTACATCAACCATCAAGGTGCTAATGGGAATGTTTATCAAGTGAATGAATGGTGATAAGGAGGAGAATGGAGGGTCTGTGTCAAACACAGAGCTGCTGCTAGACGAGCGACGGAGCACCAAACCACCTCTGGCAGAAAGGGAAATGATTGTTGTTATGACTTAGAGGGGTCATTTGTATTCATGACTATATTACAAAAAGAGAGGGGGGGGGTGTGGGGGCTCTGCACTGCACCGCTGTACACTTTCATTACAGCCATGGCGTTTCCTTAAAGAAAACCACCCGCAGGCTTTTCTTAGGCCATGTCTGAACTCAACCTTCTGTCTGTGAATAGGATTTATTTGCTCGGTAACAAGATGAACCTGTCTGCGGTATTAGGTGTCGAGGCTGGTTCAGGCAGAAAAAAAAGGCATTTTGCTGATTAAAATGCCCACTCGAGGAGGGTCAAAGGGGGGGTGGTGGTTAAGGACTGTGTGTGTGTGTGCGTGTGCGTGTGCGTGTGCGTGTGCGTGTGTGTGTGTGTGTGTGTGTGTGTGCGCGTGTGTGTGTGCGTATCAAGCCTGTGTGGTCTCACTGGTAATCGTGACACAAGGTAACAAGAGGAGGAGAGTCTCGTTATGTGCACCCTAGGATTTAGATTGAGAGAGGGAGGAGGGCCTGTCTGTCTGGCCCATGCAGGACCGGTAGCTTACGGGACAGAAAATTGAATAGAGAAGGCGGGGGGGACGGGGACGGGGGGGGGATTCAGACAAGGATCTGCTAATGTAATCTCCCTGTTCCATCTGTGGACCTGCAGGTCTGGGGACAAGGAGGAATGTTGAGGAAGGTGGGGGGGCAGTCATCAGCCCTGACAGGGTTAGGAGCTCCAACTGTTCTCTCAGACAGGCATACGTGAAGCAGAGCTACTGTGTGGGTGTAGTAAATTGAACCCTGCGGGAGCCCATACAACGCTTTAACCTTGCTCTCGTGACAAGAGCTCGGAAGAGCAACTGGATGAAATAATACAGTATACCCAAGAAGAAAGGTGATGTCTTGAATTGAAGACATCTCTTTGTATAACGCCTGTTCCTATTTCAGTGTATCGGTAACAATGAAATCCACTGATTCTGATTCACATTTAGAGTAAGACCACATGGCTATTTAGAACGTTGACAGTGATAAGAGCACCTAAGAACACTTATACCATGGCACTTGAGGTACTTGCTTCTGATTGGCCGGAGGGTATGCAACATCAATTAAGCACTTAAGACCTAATCTACACTTTGGCTAATCAAAAATAGCCGATCTACAAGCTCGCATTAAAAAGATGGTACAGTATTAACTATTATTTTATCTAACATTAACAAGCTACTGTATCCTTAAAAATGTTATAATAGTGGCAGCAAGGTTTTTCTATTAGTCAGGGGATATTAAAAAAATCCTTACCAAAAAAAATCTTCACCAATGTGTTTGTAAAGGTGTCTAGTAACACATCTCACAAAGACTGAAATGCAGTTTCCCTAGGAGAATTTTTGACAGCTGCTGAAAGTTGGGGTACCCACCATTTCCCTGCATTTCCATGCAGGGGAAAAAAATCCAATTTTAATTCTGTTTTAAGTAGCATGTGAGGGGTCAAACTAGGGTGTTTTTATGATTCTGAATCCATTGCAAGCATTTGTTTTGCACCAAAACCACTCCTTGGGCTAAAAACGGCCATAGCCATCCTTTTCCAGGTATACTTTTTGTGTAAAAAGCCCATTGAGATTGGGCTGTTTTTAAAAAAAATGCTTGCAATGGATTCAGAATCATAAGAACACCCTAGTTTGACCCCTCACATGCTACTTAAAACAGAATTTAAATTTGATTTTTTTTCCTGCATGGAAATGCAGGGAAATGGTGGGTACCCCAACTTTCAGCAGCTGTCAAAAATTCTCCTAGGGAAACTGCAATTCAGTCTTTGTGAGATGTGTTACTAGACACCTTTACAAACACATTGGTGAAGATTTTTTTTGGTAAGGAATTTATTCCAAGATTGGAAAATGTTCTGCTAATATCCCCTGACTATATCTAAAGTCTCTCTCTCTCTCTCTGCAAAATATAGTAGGAGAACATGATAAATTCTGGGCTGTATACCGTTATTGTGGTTAGTCGTGCTTGGCTGCTTAAGTTGTAATTAAGTGGGACTGATGTTGCTGCTTAACTTAAACAGCTGGATGGAGGTTTTGACAAACCAGCAGAAAAACCAAAAGGCTGACTATGGGTTTTTGTGAAAACACACAAGAAAGCTGAAAAAAGAATCTAATCAAGCGTATCTAATTCAGGGTTTCTCAAAGTGGGTGTCGTGCGACACAAGTCCAGGGGTGCCGCAGAATACTTTGATAAAATGTGTAATTTATTCATGTCGCTCGAACGCGTAGATTCGCTATACTTAGTAAAACGGACCTAAGTTGCACTTTGTTGCCCATTCTTTTTCCATCTATACCAAATCTCTTCAAAAATAGCCGATCTACAAGCTCCAGAGTGGTTAAACGTCAAGTATAAAGTTATTTTCAATAATTCTGCCCTAATGGAAACTGATATTCTCTCAAGTTTTCCCTCATGACATACTGTATCTTAGGGGGAAAGATTTACATATTAATCTACTGTAATATGACATAAATGTAAGGTGCTAAAAAGTAACAATGTAATCCAGGGGTGCCGTGGATGAAAAGGTTTTTTTTTTACAGGGTAGCCCTGAGTCAAAAAAACACTGAACTATCCATCCATCCATCCATCTTCAACCGCTTATCTGGAGTCGGGTTGCGGGGGGGCGGGGGGGCCGTTTCAGCAGAGAGCTCCAGACTTCCCTTTCCTGAGCAACATTAGCCACTTCCTCCTGGGGGATCCCGAGGCGTTCCCAGGTCAGTGTGGAGGTGTAATCCCCCTCCATCTAGTCCTTGGTCTGCCCCCGGGGTCTCTCTCCTCCCAGTGGGACATGATGCAGCGAGGACCTCCCGATAGGGAGACGCTCGGGACGCATCCGTACAAGATGCCCTGAACCACCTAAGCTGGCTCCTCTCCAAGTGAAGGAGCAGCGGCTCTACTCCCGAGTCTCTCTCTCAGGTGACTGAACTTCTCACCCTATCTCTAAGGGAGAGATTTTTGCGGATCTAGTGATCCGCAAAAATCTTCATATAATTTTTTTACGGTGTGCTCTGCAAGAGTCTAGTCGTCTATAAGAGGGTCGGTCTGTGTGTCCAGAGCCAATCTCTCAAACTGGACCAATCAGCACCAAATAAATGTACACTGCATTTTTTTTTGTTTTTTTGTCTTTGATTTTTTTCATGGTTTTTTCCTTTTTCTTTTTTGTACATAGTGTTATTTTTTCTCTGTATTTTTATGTTGATATTTGAACTATTTGGTTGCTACTATTATGTCTATGAAATGAATACCAACGGAAATAAGTCCGCAAGGACTTTTTTGGACGGACCTTTTAGACAAAAGTATTATAAATGTAATTGTGATGTTTTACATTCTTTTTGCCTAATAAAAATTTCAATCAATCAATCAATCAATCAATCAATCAATCAATGCAAGTAGGCCACAGAAGTACCAACTCAAAAAAGAATTGTTTTTTACTTTGTCAGATACCCGTTGTATCTGTCTGTCCGTGTCCCTTTTGTGCCCTTATATGGAGATCTCTGTAGATCATGACTCCATTTTTGTTTATCTCAATGGCTGAATCCCTAGTGAAATTCTAAACAATACAGCTACTATATCTCACATGTGGAAAAAGGTATATTTTGTGTTTGCATAATGCAAACAAAGAAATCAAAAGGCCCTTATACATGTACCACAGAACTGTGAGAACGTGTGATGGTTTGTTGGGCCAGAAGAGGGCGCTGTGTTTAAGGGAGCACGCCCTTGGACAGAGGTCAAAGGGTCACAATGCTGAACGGAACTTTAACCTTATTCATTAAGAACTCTGTGCCCGAGAAAGCATGGGCCTGCTATAAATGTGTGAACCTGTGCCGTGCACACACACACGCAGGTGAAAGCACATCAATAGACATTGATGCATATGTGTGCACACGGCCACACGCACGCAATCGCATGCACACACAGCAGATGAGAGGAGGCGTGTGAATCAACTTGAACCCTCCCATGCTCACATAATACAGACAGAGACACACAAATATGTAATGAAATATAATGCCCTTAATCTGTAGCGCTTTGGGAAACTTGTGTTTTTTTTGTCCTATGTTTATCTACGGGAATGTTACTCGATGTATAGACAGGCTATTCAGAGTGGGAGACATTCTTTTTTGGTTTGGTCTTTCGGGCTGAGAACAAAACACATTGTTATGATACTGTAAGGAGAGACCATATATACTCCATGCTTTCATTGGCCACGGATCAATAACAGGCCGGATTCCAATCACAGGCGCTAGACTAGCCCATTAACAACTCATTCAGTGCCACATGACATCTAAGACGTCATGGCCTGAAGCGCCCTGAGCGCCACATGACGTCTAAGACGTCATGAAAAAAAAAAATCCTATTTTATTTTTATTTTTTTTATGTTCAGAACCCAAGATATGATGATTTGAAGATTTGCTGCTCCATTAACTTCTTGTTTAACCTCTTACTGAAAAAGGCTGTATCTCGGCTCCTGAGCACTTTTTTTTTACAATGAATTTTGGCTGTGGCACTCAGAACCAAAATTCCATAAATAAGAATGGCACTGAAAGAGTTAAGACCTGAAGCCGATTCTACAAATGTCTTCTAAAATCCCAACAGTTTTCTGAAAAAACGTATGTTTCTATATCAGTGGTGCTCAAACTTTTTCATGTCAAGGACCCCCAAAATGATATGCATTTGGCCGCCGACCCCCATCTCAAAATATTGAGTTCCAGGGACCCCCCAGAAGCAAAGATTTGAATTAAAAAATATTTGCTTTAAAATAATATATATTCAAAGATTTGCACACATGTTCACGATAAAAAAAAAATAGCAGTTCTACAAGCTCGTAGCGCGGCACTCGGTGCCGCGCTACGAGCTTGTAGATCTGCTATTTTTTTAATAGCCAAAGTGTAAAATAATGCTTTTTAGCTCAAATAAAAAAATGACACAGATGGCGTTCCAGGCCTCAACGGGCTAGACGATGAACACGACATGACGTGAGCCGTCGGGGCGAGAGGAAACAACAACCTCGACAGCCACAACAACAACAACAACACCGTGATGAATGTCGCTGTTTGTGACCTGAGCACTTTTTCCCCAAAGTTACTACAGCACTCAGACCATCTGCATCCAATTTGGCTACTCCTCCATCTATGAAGAAATATTCCACCCGCACAATAACACCAGTGTCATTTTAGACAACAGGTTGCAGTGTAAAACGACCGACGCCCTATTACTGGTCTAACTACCCCCTCTCCTCTGTAATTATTCTCGCTTGATTTCCGAATGCACTGCGGTCCGGCTATTTCCTTAAAAAAAAATTAAAAAAATTCCAACACTGATAAGAAAGTTGTTTTATGAAATTACGTGGGCTATACAACATGCCAAAGCCAACACTATACGATTGGGCCGATATATTCCCCCGAGAAGGTTTGCGAAACAGGATGAGAACTGGTGGAGTGACGCTGGACGGCGTGCATCGAATTAGCTGATCTAATCACGCAATCATGGGGCAGAAGCTCTGCATAAATGTAAGGGAGAACGAGTGGGATAGGACTGTGACGTCACAGGGGCGACCTGTGTCCTGCCGTGTTCTTTACCTGCTCTGTCACCCTAAAGGCCTGTGGGAGAGGTCCGCACTGATGGACTACTGCCACAGACAGTCCCAAAACAAGATGCCACAAGGGGCGGCATTTCCCATCTGGACCTCTCCAGACTCCAGGCGATGGTTTTGGAGCTGGAAAAAGTGAACAAGCGTTTTTTAAGTGCTGCGTAACACTGTGTAAGAAGGCATTGTGTGGCCCTGGGAACCAGTGCACCGTTTTTTTCTCATAGGATACAGAGGTGAAAACCTTAAGACGTTTTTCAATGCCTTTTCCTTATTTTCTTTTCAACAGAACGCTATTATTCACAGACATTTTCAAGCCGGCTGAATTGATTAAGTGTAATGGTAATAGTAATGGTAATAGCAGTCATTTTAAGTTTTCCCACCGGCATAATCTTTTATGCTGTAGCAGTGATCTCTCTCTGACTAAAAGCAATGTTACGTACACGCAGTGGTGGAAAAAGTACTCAGCATGTTTTACTTAAGTAAAAGTATCAATACTGCAATGTAGAAATACTCTGTTACAAGTAAAAGGCCTGTGTTCAAAATTTAC